>NW_027516775.1:0-53313 GCF_048772815.1 Callospermophilus lateralis
GAGAACTCCTTTATTTTGTCAAGTTTCAAAGAGCTACTACAAACCATGTTGGATTTAGAGTTCCAAATTCATATATCTATATAGGAGAGAACAGAGGGAAACCTAAATATAAAAACTGCTACTGTAGGCGAACGCTTCAACCTAGAAGAACACAATTTGGTGAGCCAAGTGGGATTTGTGTACTGATCATTAGCAACAAGTATCATCAAGATTGGGTGAAGAAATATTTGCTGGTATTTTGGAAACTCGTTATTTCTTAGCAGCTTTGCAACCCATCTAAATGAAGTGCTTACACAGTCTGTGCATATGGCAAATTGAAGAGGAAACAAACCATAGAGACAAAACTCAGAACTCCTTTATTTTGTCAAGTTTCAAAGTGCTACTACAAACCAAGTTGGATTTAGAGTTCCAAATTCATCTATCTATATAGGAGAGAACAGAGAGAAACCTAAATATAAAAACTGCTACTGTAGACGAACGCTTCAACCTAGAAGAACAAAATATGGTGAGCCAAGTGGGATTTGTGTACTCATCATTAGCAACAAGTATCATCAAGATTGGGTGAAAAAATATTTGCTGGTATTTCGGAAAATCGTTATTTCTTAGAAGCTTGGCAACCCCTCTCAATGAAAGTGCTTTTCCACAGTCTGTGCCTAGGGCTACTTGAAGAGGAAACAAACCATAGAGACAAAACTCAGAACTCCTTTATTTTGTCAAGTTTCAAAGAGCTACTACAAACCATGTTGGATTTAGAGTTCCAGATTCACATATCTATATATGAGAGAACAGAGTGAAACCTAAATATAAAAACTGCTACTGTGGACGAACGCTTCAACCTAGAAGAACAAAATTTGGTGAGCCAAGTGGGATCTGTGTACTGATCATTACCAGCAAGTATCATCAAGATTGGGTGGAAAAATATTTGCTGGTATTTCGGAAAATCATTAATTCTTAGAAGCTTTACAACCCCTCTCAATGAAAGTGCTTTTCCACAGTCTGTGCCTAGGGCTACTTGAAGAGGAAACAATCCATAGAAACAAAACTGAGAACTCCTTTATTTTGTCAATTTTCAAAGAGCTACTACAAACCATGTTGAATTTAGAGTTCCAAATTCATTTATCTATACAGGAGAAAACAGAGGGAAACCTAAATATAAAAACTGCTACTGTAGACGAACGCTACAACATAGAAGAACAAAATTTGGTGAGCCAATTGGGATGTGTGTACTGATCATTACCACCAATTATCATCAAAATTGGGTAAAAAAATATTTGCTGGTATTTCGGAAACTCGTAATTTCTTAGAATCTTGGCAACCCCTCTCAATGAAACTGCTTTTCCACAGTCTGTGCCTAGGGCTACTTGAAGAGGAAACAAACCATAGAGACAAAACTGAGAACTCCTTTATTTTGTCAAGTTTCAAAGAGCTACTACAAACCATGTTGGATTTAGAGTTCCAAATTCATATATCTATATAGGAGAGAACAGAGGGAAACCTAAATATAAAAACTGCTACTGTAGGCGAACGCTTCAACCTAGAAGAACACAATTTGGTGAGCCCAGTGGGATTTGTGTACTGATCATTAGCAACAAGTATCATCAAGATTGGGTGAAAAAATATTTGCTGGTATTTCACAAACTCTTTATTTCTTAGAAGCTTGGCAACCCCTCTCAATGAAAGTGCTTTTCCACAGTGTGTGCCTAGTGCTAATTGAAGAGGAAACAATCCATAGAGACAAAACTGAGAACTCCTTTATTTTGTCAAGTTTCAAAGAGCTACTACAAACCATGTTGGATTTAGAGTTCCAAATTCATCTATCTATACAGGAGAGAACAGAGGGAAACCTAAATATAAAAACTGCTACTGTAGACGAACGCTTCAACCTAGAAGAACAAAATATGGTGAGCCAAGTGGGATTTGTGTACTGATCATTAGAAACAAGTATCATCAAGATTGGGTGGAAAAATATTTGCTGGTATTTCGGAAAATCGTTAATTCTTAGAAGCTTGGCAACCCCTCTCAATGAAAGTGCTTTTCCACAGTCTGTGCCTAGGGCTACTTGAAAAGGAAACAAACCATAGAGACAAAACTCAGAACTCCTTTATTTTGTCAAGTTTCAAAGAGGTACTACAAACCATGTTGGATTTAGAGTTCCATTTTCATATATCTATATAGGAGAGAACAGAGGAAAACCTAAATATAAAAACTGCTACTGTAGGAGAAAGCTTCAACCTAGAAGAACAAAATTTGGTGAGCCAAGTGGGATTTGTGTACTCATCATTAGCAACAATTATCATCAAGATTGGGTGAAAATATATGCTGGTATTTCGGAAAATCGTTATTTCTTAGAAGCTTGGCAACCCCTCTCAATGAAAGTGCTTTTCCACAGTCTGTGCCTAGGGCTACTTGAAGAGGAAACAAACCATAGAGACAAAACTGAGAACTCCTTTATTTTGTCAAGTTTCAAAGAGCTACTACAAACCATGTTGGATTTAGAGTTCCAGATTCATATATCTATATATGAGAGAACAGAGTGAAACCTAAATATAAAAACTGCTACTGTGGACGAACGCTTCAACCTAGAAGAACAAAATTTGGTGAGCCAAGTGGGATCTGTGTACTGATCATTACCACCAAGTATCATCAAGATTGGGTGGAAAAATATTTGCTGGTATTTCGGAAAATCGTTAATTCTTAGAAGCTTTACAACCCCTCTCAATGAAAGTGCTTTTCCACAGTCTGTGCCTAGGGCTACTTGAAGAGGAAACAATCCATAGAAACAAAACTTAGAACTCCATTATTTTGTCAATTTTCAAAGAGCTACTACAAACCATGTTGGATTTAGAGTTCCAAATTCATCTATCTATACAGGAGAGAACAGAATGAAACCTAAATATAAAAACTGCTACTGTAGACGAACGCTACAACCTAGAAGAACAAAATTTGGTGAGCCAAGTGGGATGTGTGTACTGATCATTACCACCAAGTATCATCAAAATTGGGTAAAAAAAATATTTGCTGGTATTTCAGAAACTCGTAATTTCTTAGAATCTTGGCAACCCCTCTCAATGAAAGTGCTTTTCCACAGTCTGTGCCTAGGGCTACTTGAAGAGGAAACAAACCATAGAGACAAAACTGAGAACTCCTTTATTTTGTCAAGTTTCAAAGAGCTACTACAAACCATGTTGGATTTAGAGTTCCAAAATCATATATCTATATAGGAGAGAACAGAGGGAAACCTAAATATAAAAACTGCTACTGTAGACGAACGCTTCAACCTAGAAGAACAAAATTTGGTGAGCCAAGTGGGATTTGTGTATTGATCATTACCACCAAGTATCATCAAGATTGGGTGAAGAAATATTTGCTGGTATTTTGGAAACTCGTTATTTCTTAGCAGCTTTGCAACCCATCTAAATGAAGTGCTTACACAGTCTGTGCATATGGCAAATTGAAGAGGAAACAAACCATAGAGACAAAACTCAGAACTCCTTTATTTTGTCAAGTTTCAAAGAGCTACTACAATCCAAGTTGGATTTAGAGTTCCAAATTCATCTATCTATATAGGAGAGAACAGAGAGAAACCTAAATATAAAAACTGCTACTGTAGACGAACCCTTCAACCTAGAAGAACAAAATTTGGTGAGCCAAGTAGGATTTGTGTACTCATCATTAGCAACAAGTATCATCAAGATTGGGTGAAAAAATATTTGCTGGTATTTAGGAAAATGGTTATTTCTTAGAAGCTTGGCAACCCCTCTCAATGAAAGTGCTTTTCCACAGTCTGTGCCTAGGGCTACTTGAAGAGGAAACAAACCATAGAGACAAAACTCAGAACTCCTTTATTTTGTCAAGTTTCAAAGAGCTACTACAAACCATGTTGGATTTAGAGTTCCAGATTCATATATCTATATATGAGAGAAGAGAGTGAAACCTAAATATAAAAACTGCTACTGTGGACGAACGCTTCAACCTAGAAGAACAAAATTTGGTGAGCCAAGTGGGATCTGTGTACTGATCATTACCACCAAGTATCATCAAGATTGGGTGGAAAAATATTTGCTGGTATTTCGGACAATCGTTAATTCTTAGAAGCTTTACAACCCCTCTCAATGAAAGTGCTTTTCCACAGTCTGTGCCTAGGGCTACTTGAAGAGGAAACAATCCATAGAAACAAAACTTAGAACTCCATTATTTTGTCAATTTTCAAAGAGCTACTACAAACCATGTTGGATTTAGAGTTCCAAATTCATCTATCTATACAGGAGAGAACAGAGGGAAACCTAAATATAAAAACTGCTACTGTAGACGAACGCTTCAACCTAGAAGAACAAAATATGGTGAGCCAAGTGGGATTTGTGTACTGATCATTAGAAACAAGTATCATCAAGATTGGGTGGAAAAATATTTGCTGGTATTTCGGAAAATCGTTAATTCTTAGAAGCTTGGCAAACCCTCTCAATGAAAGTTCTTTTCCACAATCTGTGCCTAGGGCTATTTGAAGAGGAAACAAACCATAGAGACAAAACTCAGAACTCCTTTATTTTGTCAAGTTCAAAGAGGTACTACAAACCATGTTGGATTTAGAGTTCCATTTTCATATATCTATATAGGAGAGAACAGAGGGAAACCTAAATATAAAAACTGCTACTGTAGGAGAAAGCTTCAACTAGAAGAACAAAATTTGGTGAGCCAAGGGGGATTTGTGTACTCATCATTAGCAACAATTATCATCAAGATTGGGTGAAAAAATATATGCTGGTATTTCGGAAAATCGTTATTTCTTAGAAGCTTGGCAACCCCTCTCAATGAAAGTGCTTTTCCACAGTCTGTGCCTAGGGCTACTTGAAGAGGAAACAAACCATAGAGACAAAACTGAGAACTCCTTTATTTTGTCAAGTTTCAAAGAGCTACTACAAACCATGTTGGATTTAGAGTTCCAGATTCATATATCTATATATTAGAGAACAGAGTGAAACCTAAATATAAAACTGCTACTGTGGACGAACACTTCAACCTAGAAGAACAAAATTTGGTGAGCCAAGTGGGATCTGTGTACTGATCATTACCACCAAGTATCATCAAGATTGGGTGGAAAAATATTTGCTGGTATTTCGGACAATCGTTAATTCTTAGAAGCTTTACAACCCCTCTCAATGAAAGTGCTTTTCCACAGTCTGTGCCTAGGGCTACTTGAAGAGGAAACAATCCATAGAAACAAAACTTAGAACTCCATTATTTTGTCAATTTTCAAAGAGCTACTACAAACCATGTTGGATTTAGAGTTCCAAATTCATCTATCTATACAGGAGAGAACAGAGGGAAACCTAAATATAAAAACTGCTACTGTAGACGAACGCTACAACCTAGAAGAACAAAATTTGGTGAGCCAAGTGGGATGTGTGTACTGATCATTACCACCAAGTATCATCAAAATTGGGTAAAAAAATATTTGCTGGTATTTCGGAAACTCGTAAATTCTTAGAATCTTGGCAACCCCTCTCAATGAAAGTGCTTTTCCACAGTCTGTGCCTAGGGCTACTTGAAGAGGAAACAAACCATAGAGACAAAACTGAGAACTCTTTATTTTGTCAAGTTTCAAAGAGCTACTACAAACCATGTTGGATTTAGAGTTCCAAAATCATATATCTATATAGGAGAGAACAGAGGGAAACCTAAATATAAAAACTGCTACTGTAGACGAACGCTTCAACCTAGAAGAACAAAATTTGGTGAGCCAAGTGGGATTTGTGTACTGATCATTACCACCAAGTATCATCAAGATTGGGTGAAGAAATATTTGCTGGTATTTTGGAAACTCGTTATTACTTAGCAGCTTTGCAACCCATCTAAATGAAGTGCTTACACAGTCTGTGCATCTGGCAAATTGAAGAGGAAACAAACCATAGAGACAAAACTCAGAACTCCTTTATTTTGTCAAGTTTCAAAGTGCTACTACAATCCAAGTTGGATTTAGAGTTCCAAATTCATCTATCTATATAGGAGAGAACAGAGAGAAACCTAAATATAAAAACTGCTACTGTAGACGAACGCTTCAACCTAGAAGAACAAGATATGGTGAGCCAAGTGGATTTGTGTAGTCATCATTAGCAACAAGTATCATCAAGATTGGTGAAAAAATATTTGCTGGTATTTCGGAAAATCGTTATTTCTTAGAAGCTTGGCAACCCCTCTCAGAAAGTGATTTTCCACAGTCTGTGCCTAGGGCTACTTGAAGAGGAAACAAACCATAGAGACAAAACTGAGAACTCCTTTATTTTGTCAAGTATCAAAGAGCTACTACTAACCATGTTGGATTTAGAGTTCCAAATTCATATATCTATATAGGAGAGAACAGAGGGAAACCTAAATATAAAAAACTGCTACTGTAGGAGAAAGCTTCAACCTAGAAGAACAAAATTTGGTGAGCCAAGTGGGATTTGTGTACTCATCATTAGCAACAATTATCATCAAGATTGGGTGAAAATATATGCTGGTATTTCGGAAAATCGTTATTTCTTAGAAGCTTGGCAACCCCTCTCAATGAAAGTGCTTTTCCACAGTCTGTGCCTAGGGCTACTTGAAGAGGAAACAAACCATAGAGACAAAACTGAGAACTCCTTTATTTTGTCAAGTTTCAAAGAGCTACTACAAACCATGTTGGATTTAGAGTTCCAGATTCATATATCTATATATGAGAGAACAGAGTGAAACCTAAATATAAAAACTGCTACTGTGGACGAACGCTTCAACCTAGAAGAACAAAATTTGGTGAGCCAAGTGGGATCTGTGTACTGATCATTACCACCAAGTATCATCAAGATTGGGTGGAAAAATATTTGCTGGTATTTCGGAAAATCGTTAATTCTTAGAAGCTTTACAACCCCTCTCAATGAAAGTGCTTTTCCACAGTCTGTGCCTAGGGCTACTTGAAGAGGAAACAATCCATAGAAACAAAACTTAGAACTCCATTATTTTGTCAATTTTCAAAGAGCTACTACAAACCATGTTGGATTTAGAGTTCCAAATTCATCTATCTATACAGGAGAGAACAGAATGAAACCTAAATATAAAAACTGCTACTGTAGACGAACGCTACAACCTAGAAGAACAAAATTTGGTGAGCCAAGTGGGATGTGTGTACTGATCATTACCACCAAGTATCATCAAAATTGGGTAAAAAAAATATTTGCTGGTATTTCAGAAACTCGTAATTTCTTAGAATCTTGGCAACCCCTCTCAATGAAAGTGCTTTTCCACAGTCTGTGCCTAGGGCTACTTGAAGAGGAAACAAACCATAGAGACAAAACTGAGAACTCCTTTATTTTGTCAAGTTTCAAAGAGCTACTACAAACCATGTTGGATTTAGAGTTCCAAAATCATATATCTATATAGGAGAGAACAGAGGGAAACCTAAATATAAAAACTGCTCCTGTAGACGAACGCTTCAACCTAGAAGAACAAAATTTGGTGAGCCAAGTGGGATTTGTGTATTGATCATTACCACCAAGTATCATCAAGATTGGGTGAAGAAATATTTGCTGGTATTTTGGAAACTCGTTATTTCTTAGCAGCTTTGCAACCCATCTAAATGAAGTGCTTACACAGTCTGTGCATATGGCAAATTGAAGAGGAAACAAACCATAGAGACAAAACTCAGAACTCCTTTATTTTGTCAAGTTTCAAAGAGCTACTACAATCCAAGTTGGATTTAGAGTTCCAAATTCATCTATCTATATAGGAGAGAACAGAGAGAAACCTAAATATAAAAACTGCTACTGTAGACGAACCCTTCAACCTAGAAGAACAAAATTTGGTGAGCCAAGTAGGATTTGTGTACTCATCATTAGCAACAAGTATCATCAAGATTGGGTGAAAAAATATTTGCTGGTATTTAGGAAAATGGTTATTTCTTAGAAGCTTGGCAACCCCTCTCAATGAAAGTGCTTTTCCACAGTCTGTGCCTAGGGCTACTTGAAGAGGAAACAAACCATAGAGACAAAACTCAGAACTCCTTTATTTTGTCAAGTTTCAAAGAGCTACTACAAACCATGTTGGATTTAGAGTTCCAGATTCATATATCTATATATGAGAGAAGAGAGTGAAACCTAAATATAAAAACTGCTACTGTGGACGAACGCTTCAACCTAGAAGAACAAAATTTGGTGAGCCAAGTGGGATCTGTGTACTGATCATTACCAGCAAGTATCATCAAGATTGGGTGGAAAAATATTTGCTGGTATTTCGGAAAATCATTAATTCTTAGAAGCTTTACAACCCCTCTCAATGAAAGTGCTTTTCCACAGTCTGTGCCTAGGGCTACTTGAAGAGGAAACAATCCATAGAAACAAAACTGAGAACTCCTTTATTTTGTCAATTTTCAAAGAGCTACTACAAACCATGTTGGATTTAGAGTTCCAAATTCATTTATCTATACAGGAGAGAACAGAGGGAAACCTAAATATAAAAACTGCTACTGTAGACGAACGCTACAACTTAGAAGAACAAAATTTGGTGAGCCAATTGGGATGTGTGTACTGATCATTACCACAAATTATCATCAAAATTGGGTAAAAAAATATTTGCTGGTATTTCGGAAACTCGTAATTTCTTAGAATCTTGGCAACCCCTCTCAATGAAAGTGCTTTTCCACAGTCTGTGCCTAGGGCTACTTGAAGAGGAAACAAACCATAGAGACAAAACTGAGAACTCCTTTATTTTGTCAAGTTTCAAAGAGCTACTACAAACCATGTTGGATTTAGAGTTCCAAATTCATATATCTATATAGGAGAGAACAGAGGGAAACCTAAATATAAAAACTGCTACTGTAGGCGAACGCTTCAACCTAGAAGAACACAATTTGGTGAGCCCAGTGGGATTTGTGTACTGATCATTAGCAACAAGTATCATCAAGATTGGGTGAAAAAATATTTGCTGGTATTTCACAAACTCTTTATTTCTTAGAAGCTTGGCAACCCCTCTCAATGAAAGTGCTTTTCCACAGTGTGTGCCTAGTGCTAATTGAAGAGGAAACAATCCATAGAGAGAAAACTGAGAACTCCTTGATTTTGTCAAGTTTCAAAGAGCTACTACAAACCATGTTGGATTTAGAGTTCCAAATTCATCTATCTATACAGGAGAGAACAGAGGGAAACCTAAATATAAAAACTGCTACTGTAGACGAACGCTTCAACCTAGAAGAACAAAATATGGTGAGCCAAGTGGGATTTGTGTACTGATCATTAGAAACAAGTATCATCAAGATTGGGTGGAAAAATATTTGCTGGTATTTCGGAAAATCGTTAATTCTTAGAAGCTTGGCAAACCCTCTCAATGAAAGTTCTTTTCCACAATCTGTGCCTAGGGCTATTTGAAGAGGAAACAAACCATAGAGACAAAACTCAGAACTCCTTTATTTTGTCAAGTTTCAAAGAGGTACTACAAACCATGTTGGATTTAGAGTTCCATTTTCATATATCTATATAGGAGAGAACAGAGGGAAACCTAAATATAAAAACTGCTACTGTAGGAGAAAGCTTCAACCTAGAAGAACAAAATTTGGTGAGCCAAGGGGGATTTGTGTACTCATCATTAGCAACAATTATCATCAAGATTGGGTGAAAAAATATATGCTGGTATTTCGGAAAATCGTTATTTCTTAGAAGCTTGGCAACCCCTCTCAATGAAAGTGCTTTTCCACAGTCTGTGCCTAGGGCTACTTGAAGAGGAAACAAACCATAGAGACAAAACTGAGAACTCCTTTATTTTGTCAAGTTTCAAAGAGCTACTACAAACCATGTTGGATTTAGAGTTCCAGATTCATATATCTATATATTAGAGAACAGAGTGAAACCTAAATATAAAAACTGCTACTGTGGACGAACACTTCAACCTAGAAGAACAAAATTTGGTGAGCCAAGTGGGATCTGTGTACTGATCATTACCACCAAGTATCATCAAGATTGGGTGGAAAAATATTTGCTGGTATTTCGGACAATCGTTAATTCTTAGAAGCTTTACAACCCCTCTCAATGAAAGTGCTTTTCCACAGTCTGTGCCTAGGGCTACTTGAAGAGGAAACAATCCATAGAAACAAAACTTAGAACTCCATTATTTTGTCAATTTTCAAAGAGCTACTACAAACCATGTTGGATTTAGAGTTCCAAATTCATCTATCTATACAGGAGAGAACAGAGGGAAACCTAAATATAAAAACTGCTACTGTAGACGAACGCTACAACCTAGAAGAACAAAATTTGGTGAGCCAAGTGGGATGTGTGTACTGATCATTACCACCAAGTATCATCAAAATTGGGTAAAAAAATATTTGCTGGTATTTCGGAAACTCGTAATTTCTTAGAATCTTGGCAACCCCTCTCAATGAAAGTGCTTTTCCACAGTCTGTGCCTAGGGCTACTTGAAGAGGAAACAAACCATAGAGACAAAACTGAGAACTCCTTTATTTTGTCAAGTTTCAAAGAGCTACTACAAACCATGTTGGATTTAGAGTTCCAAAATCATATATCTATATAGGAGAGAACAGAGGGAAACCTAAATATAAAAACTGCTACTGTAGACGAACGCTTCAACCTAGAAGAACAAAATTTGGTGAGCCAAGTGGGATTTGTGTACTGATCATTACCACCAAGTATCATCAAGATTGGGTGAAGAAATATTTGCTGGTATTTTGGAAACTCGTTATTACTTAGCAGCTTTGCAACCCATCTAAATGAAGTGCTTACACAGTCTGTGCATCTGGCAAATTGAAGAGGAAACAAACCATAGAGACAAAACTCAGAACTCCTTTATTTTGTCAAGTTTCAAAGTGCTACTACAATCCAAGTTGGATTTAGAGTTCCAAATTCATCTATCTATATAGGAGAGAACAGAGAGAAACCTAAATATAAAAACTGCTACTGTAGACGAACGCTTCAACCTAGAAGAACAAGATATGGTGAGCCAAGTGGGATTTGTGTAGTCATCATTAGCAACAAGTATCATCAAGATTGGGTGAAAAAATATTTGCTGGTATTTCGGAAAATCGTTATTTCTTAGAAGCTTGGCAACCCCTCTCAGAAAGTGATTTTCCACAGTCTGTGCCTAGGGCTACTTGAAGAGGAAACAAACCATAGAGACAAAACTGAGAACTCCTTTATTTTGTCAAGTATCAAAGAGCTACTACTAACCATGTTGGATTTAGAGTTCCAAATTCATATATCTATATAGGAGAGAACAGAGGGAAACCTAAATATAAAAACTGCTACTGTAGGCGAACGCTTCAACCTAGAAGAACACAATTTGGTGAGCCAAGTGGGATTTGTGTACTGATCATTAGCAACAAGTATCATCAAGATTGGGTGAAAAAATATTTGCTGGTATTTCACAAACTCTTTATTTCTTAGAAGCTTGGCAACCCCTCTCAATGAAAGTGCTTTTCCACAGTGTGTGCCTAGTGCTAATTGAAGAGGAAACAATCCATAGAGACAAAACTGAGAACTCCTTGATTTTGTCAAGTTTCAAAGAGCTACTACAAACCATGTTGGATTTAGAGTTCCAAATTCATCTATCTATACAGGAGAGAACTGAGGGAAACCTAAATATAAAAACTGCTACTGTAGATGAACGCTTCAACCTAGAAGAACAAAATATGGTGAGCCAAGTGGGATTTGTGTACTGATCATTAGAAACAAGTGTCATCAAGATTGGGTGGAAAAATATTTGCTGGTATTTCAGAAAATCGTTAATTCTTAGAAGCTTGGCAACCCCTCTCAATGAAAGTTCTTTTCCACAATCTGTGCCTAGGGCTATTTGAAGAGGAAACAAACCATAGAGACAAAACTCAGAACTCCTTTATTTTGTCAAGTTTCAAAGAGGTACTACAAACCATGTTGGATTTAGTGTTCCATTTTCATATATCTATATAGGAGAGAACAGAGGGAAACCTAAATATAAAAACTGCTACTGTAGGAGAAAGCTTCAACCTAGAAGAACAAAATTTGGTGAGCCAAGTGGGATTTGTGTACTCATCATTAGCAACAATTATCATCAAGATTGGGTGAAAAAATATATGTTGGTATTTCGGAAAATCGTTATTTCTTAGAAGCTTGGCAACCCCTCTCAATGAAAGTGCTTTTCCACAGTCTGTGCCTAGGGCTACTTGAAGAGGAAACAAACCATAGAGACAAAACTGAGAACTCCTTTATTTTGTCAAGTTTCAAAGAGCTACTACAAACCATGTTGGATTTAGAGTTCCAGATTCATATATCTATATATGAGAGAACAGAGTGAAACCTAAATATAAAAACTGCTACTGTGGACGAACGCTTCAATCTAGAAGAACAAAATTTGGTGAGCCAAGTGGGATCTGTGTACTGATCATTACCACCAAGTATCATCAAGATTGGGTGGAAAAATATTTGCTGGTATTTCGGAAAATCGTTAATTCTTAGAAGCTTTACAACCCCTCTCAATGAAAGTGCTTTTCCACAGTCTGTGCCTAGGGCTACTTGAAGAGGAAACAATCCATAGAAACAAAACTGAGAACTCCTTTATTTTGTCAATTTTCAAAGAGCTACTACAAACCATGTTGGATTTAGAGTTCCAAATTCATCTATCTATACAGGAGAGAACAGAGGGAAACCTAAATATAAAAACTGCTACTGTAGACGAACGCTACAACCTAGAAGAACAAAATTTGGTGAGCCAAGTGGGATGTGTGTACTGATCATTACCACCAACTATCATCAAAATTGGGTAAAAAAATATTTGCTGGTATTTCGGAAACTCGTAATTTCTTAGAATCTTGGCAACCCCTCTCAATGAAAGTGCTTTTCCACAGTCTGTGCCTAGGGCTACTTGAAGAGGAAACAAACCATAGAGACAAAACTGAGAACTCCTTTATTTTGTCAAGTTTCAAAAAGCTACTACAAACCATGTTGGATTTAGAGTTCCAAAATCATATATCTATATAGGAGAGAACAGAGGGAAACCTAAATATAAAAACTGATACTGTAGGCGAACGCTTCAACCTAGAAGAACAAAATTTGGTGAGCCCAGTGGGATTTGTGTACTGATCATTAGCAACAAGTATCATCAAGATTGGGTGAAAAAATATTTGCTGGTATTTCACAAACTCGTTATTTCTTAGAAGCTTGGCAACCCCTCTCAATGAAAGTGCTTTTCCACAGTGTGCCTAGTGCTAGTTGAAGAGGAAACAATCCATAGAGACAAAACTGAGAACTCCTTTTTTTGTCAAGTTTCAAAGAGCTACTACAAACCATGTTGGATTTAGAGTTCCAAATTCATATATCTATATAGGAGAGAACAGAGGGAAACCTAAATATAAAAACTGCTACTGTAGACGAACGCTTCAACCTAGAAGAACAAAATTTGGTGAGCCAAGTGGGATTTGTGTACTGATCATTACCACCAAGTATCATCAAGATTGGGTGAAGAAATATTTGCTGGTATTTTGGAAACTCGTTATTTCTTAGCAGCTTTGCAACCCATCTAAATGAAGTGCTTACACAGTCTGTGCATCTGGCAAATTGAAGAGGAAACAAACCATAGAGACAAAACTCAGAACTCCTTTATTTTGTCAAGTTTCAAAGAGCTACTACAATCCAAGTTGGATTTAGAGTTCCAAATTCATCTATCTATATAGGAGAGAACAGAGAGAAACCTAAATATAAAAACTGCTACTGTAGACGAACGCTTCAACCTAGAAGAACAAAATTTGGTGAGCCAAGTGGGATTTGTGTACTCATCATTAGCAACAAGTATCATCAAGATTGGGTGAAAAAATATTTGCTGGTATTTCGGAAAATCGTTATTTCTTAGAAGCTTGGCAACCCCTCTCAATGAAAGTGCTTTTCCACAGTCTGTGCCTAGGGCTACTTGAAGAGGAAACAAACCATAGAGACAAAACTCAGAACTCCTTTATTTTGTCAAGTTTCAAAGAGCTACTACAAACCATGTTGGATTTAGAGTTCCAGATTCATATATCTATATATGAGAGAAGAGAGTGAAACCTAAATATAAAAACTGCTACTGTGGACGAACGCTTCAACCTAGAAGAACAAAATTTGGTGAGCCAAGTGGGATCTGTGTACTGATCATTACCAGCAAGTATCATCAAGATTGGGTGGAAAAATATTTGCTGGTATTTCGGAAAATCATTAATTCTTAGAAGCTTTACAACCCCTCTCAATGAAAGTGCTTTTCCACAGTCTGTGCCTAGGGCTACTTGAAGAGGAAACAATCCATAGAAACAAAACTGAGAACTCCTTTATTTTGTCAATTTTCAAAGAGCTACTACAAACCATGTTGGATTTAGAGTTCCAAATTCATTTATCTATACAGGAGAGAACAGAGGGAAACCTAAATATAAAAACTGCTACTGTAGACGAACGCTACAACTTAGAAGAACAAAATTTGGTGAGCCAATTGGGATGTGTGTACTGATCATTACCACAAATTATCATCAAAATTGGGTAAAAAAATATTTGCTGGTATTTCGGAAACTCGTAATTTCTTAGAATCTTGGCAACCCCTCTCAATGAAAGTGCTTTTCCACAGTCTGTGCCTAGGGCTACTTGAAGAGGAAACAAACCATAGAGACAAAACTGAGAACTCCTTTATTTTGTCAAGTTTCAAAGAGCTACTACAAACCATGTTGGATTTAGAGTTCCAAATTCATATATCTATATAGGAGAGAACAGAGGGAAACCTAAATATAAAAACTGCTACTGTAGGCGAACGCTTCAACCTAGAAGAACACAATTTGGTGAGCCAAGTGGGATTTGTGTACTGATCATTAGCAACAAGTATCATCAAGATTGGGTGAAAAAATATTTGCTGGTATTTCACAAACTCTTTATTTCTTAGAAGCTTGGCAACCCCTCTCAATGAAAGTGCTTTTCCACAGTGTGTGCCTAGTGCTAATTGAAGAGGAAACAATCCATAGAGACAAAACTGAGAACTCCTTGATTTTGTCAAGTTTCAAAGAGCTACTACAAACCATGTTGGATTTAGAGTTCCAAATTCATCTATCTATACAGGAGAGAACAGAGGGAAACCTAAATATAAAAACTGCTACTGTAGACGAACGCTTCAACCTAGAAGAACAAAATATGGTGAGCCAAGTGGGATTTGTGTACTGATCATTAGAAACAAGTATCATCAAGATTGGGTGGAAAAATATTTGCTGGTATTTCGGAAAATCGTTAATTCTTAGAAGCTTGGCAACCCCTCTCAATGAAAGTTCTTTTCCACAATCTGTGCCTAGGGCTATTTGAAGAGGAAACAAACCATAGAGACAAAACTCAGAACTCCTTTATTTTGTCAAGTTTCAAAGAGGTACTAGAAACCATGTTGGATTTAGAGTTCCATTTTCATATATCTATATAGGAGAGAACAGAGGGAAACCTAAATATAAAAACTGCTACTGTAGGAGAAAGCTTCAACCTAGAAGAACAAAATTTGGTGAGCCAAGGGGGATTTGTGTACTCATCATTAGCAACAATTATCATCAAGATTGGGTGAAAAAATATATGCTGGTATTTCGGAAAATCGTTATTTCTTAGAAGCTTGGCAACCCCTCTCAATGAAAGTGCTTTTCCACAGTCTGTGCCTAGGGCTACTTGAAGAGGAAACAAACCATAGAGACAAAACTCAGAACTCCTTTATTTTGTCAAGTTTCAAAGAGCTACTACAATCCATGTTGGATTTAGAGTTCCAGATTCATATATCTATATATGAGAGAACAGAGTGAAACCTAAATATAAAAACTGCTACTGTGGACGAACGCGTCAACCTAGAAGAACAAAATTTGGTGAGCCAAGTGGGATCTGTGTACTGATCATTACCACCAAGTATCATCAAGATTGGGTGGAAAAATATTTGCTGGTATTTCGGACAATCGTTAATTCTTAGAAGCTTTACAACCCCTCTCAATGAAAGTGCTTTTCCACAGTCTGTGCCTAGGGCTACTTGAAGAGGAAACAATCCATAGGAACAAAACTGAGAACTCCTTTATTTTGTCAATTTTCAAAGAGCTACTACAAACCATGTTGGATTTAGAGTTCCAAATTCATCTATCTATACAGGAGAGAACAGAGGGAAACCTAAATATAAAAACTGCTACTGTAGACGAACGCTACAACCTAGAAGAACAAAATTTGGTGAGCCAAGTGGGATGTGTGTACTGATCATTACCACCAAGTATCATCAAAATTGGGTAAAAAAATATTTGCTGGTATTTCGGAAACTCGTAATTTCTTAGAATCTTGGCAACCCCTCTCAATGAAAGTGCTTTTCCACAGTCTGTGCCTAGGGCTACTTGAAGAGGAAACAAACGATAGAGACAAAACTGAGAACTCCTTTATTTTGTCAAGTTTCAAAGAGCTACTACAAACCATGTTGGATTTAGAGTTCCAAAATCATATATCTATATAGGAGAGAACAGAGGGAAACCTAAATATAAAAACTGCTACTGTAGACGAACGCTTCAACCTAGAAGAACAAAATTTGGTGAGCCAAGTGGGATTTGTGTACTGATCATTACCACCAAGTATCATCAAGATTGGGTGAAGAAATATTTGCTGGTATTTTGGAAACTCGTTATTACTTAGCAGCTTTGCAACCCATCTAAATGAAGTGCTTACACAGTCTGTGCATCTGGCAAATTGAAGAGGAAACAAACCATAGAGACAAAACTCAGAACTCCTTTATTTTGTCAAGTTTCAAAGTGCTACTACAATCCAAGTTGGATTTAGAGTTCCAAATTCATCTATCTATATAGGAGAGAACAGAGAGAAACCTAAATATAAAAACTGCTACTGTAGACGAACGCTTCAACCTAGAAGAACAAAATATGGTGAGCCAAGTGGGATTTGTGTACTCATCATTAGCAACAAGTATCATCAAGATTGGGTGAAAAAATATTTGCTGGTATTTCGGAAAATCGTTATTTCTTAGAAGCTTGGCAACCCCTCTCAATGAAAGTGCTTTTCCACAGTCTGTGCCTAGGGCTACTTGAAGAGGAAACAAACCATAGAGACAAAACTGAGAACTCCTTTATTTTGTCAAGTATCAAAGAGCTACTACTAACCATGTTGGATTTAGAGTTCCAAATTCATATATCTATATAGGAGAGAACAGAGGGAAACCTAAATATAAAAACTGCTACTGTAGGCGAACGCTTCAACCTAGAAGAACACAATTTGGTGAGCCAAGTGGGATTTGTGTACTGATCATTAGCAACAAGTATCATCAAGATTGGGTGAAAAAATATTTGCTGGTATTTCACAAACTCTTTATTTCTTAGAAGCTTGGCAACCCCTCTCAATGAAAGTGCTTTTCCACAGTGTGTGCCTAGTGCTAATTGAAGAGGAAACAATCCATAGAGACAAAACTGAGAACTCCTTGATTTTGTCAAGTTTCAAAGAGCTACTACAAACCATGTTGGATTTAGAGTTCCAAATTCATCTATCTATACAGGAGAGAACAGAGATAAACTTAATATAAAAACTGCTACTGTAGATGAACGCTTCAACCTAGAAGAACAAAATATGGTGAGCCAAGTGGGATTTGTGTACTGATCATTAGAAACAAGTATCATCAAGATTGGGTGGGAAAATATTTGCTGGTATTTCGGAAAATCGTTAATTCTTAGAAGCTTGGCAACCCCTCTCAATGAAAGTTCTTTTCCACAATCTGTGCCTAGGGCTATTTGAAGAGGAAACAAACTATAGAGACAAAACTCAGAACTTCTTTATTTTGTCAAGTTTCAAAGAGGTACTACAAACCATGTTGGATTTAGTGTTCCATTTTCATATATCTATATAGGAGAGAACAGAGGGAAACCTAAATATAAAAACTGCTATTGTAGGAGAAAGCTTCAACCTAGAAGAACAAAATTTGGTGAGCCAAGTGGGATTTGTGTACTGATCATTAGAAACAAGTATCATCATGATTGAGTGGAAAAATATTTGCTGGTATTTCGGAAAATCGTTAATTCTTAGAAGCTTGGCAACCCATCTCAATGAAAGTGCTTTTCCACAGTCTGTGCCTAGGGCTACTTGAAGAGGAAACAAACCATAGAGACAAAACTCAGAACTCCTTTATTTTTTCAAGTTTCAAAGAGCTACTACAAACCATGTTGGATTTAGAGTTCCAGATTCATATATCTATATACGAGAGAACAGAGTGAAACCTAAATATAAAAACTGCTACTGTGGACGAACGCTTCAACCTAGAAGAACAAAATTTGGTGAGCCAAGTGGGATCTGTGTACTGATCATTACCACCAAGTATCATCAAGATTGGGTGGAAAAATATTTGCTGGTATTTCGGAAAATCGTTAATTCTTAGAAGCTTTACAACCCCTCTCAATGAAAGTGCTTTTCCACAGTCTGTGCCTAGGGCTACTTGAAGAGGAAACAATCCATAGAGACAAAACTGAGAACTCCTTTATTTTGTCAAGTTTCAAAGAGCTACTACAATCCAAGTTGGATTTAGAGTTCCAAATTTATCTATCTATATATGAGAGAACAGAGTGAAACCTAAATATAAAACCTGCTAGTGTAGACGAACGCTTCAACCTAGAAGAACAAAATTTGGTGAGCCAAGTGGGATTTGTGTACTGATAATCAGCAACAAGTATCATCAAGATTGGGTGAAAAAATATTTGCTGGTACGTCGGAAACTCGTTATTTCTTAGAAGCTTGGCAACCCCTCTCAGTGAAAGTGCTTTTCCACAGTCTGCGCCTAGGGCTACTTGAAGAGGAAACAAACCATAGAGACAAAACTCAGAACTCCTTTATTTTGTCAAGTTTCAAAGAGCTACTACAAACCATGTTGGATTTAGAGTTCCAAATTCATCTATCTATACAGGAGAGAACAGAGGGAAACCTAAATATAAAAACTGCTACTGTAGACGAACGCTTCAACCTAGAAGAACAAAATATGGTGAGCCAAGTGGGATTTGTGTACTGATCATTAGAAACAAGTATCATCAAGATTGGGTGGAAAAATATTTGCTGGTATTTCGGAAAATCGTTAATTCTTAGAAGCTTGGCAACCCCTCTCAATGAAAGTTCTTTTCCACAATCTGTGCCTAGGGCTATTTGAAGAGGAAACAAACCATAGAGACAAAACTCAGAACTCCTTTATTTTGTCAAGTTTCAAAGAGGTACTACAAACCATGTTGGATTTAGAGTTCCATTTTCATATATCTATATAGGAGAGAACAGAGGGAAACCTAAATATAAAAACTGCTACTGTAGGAGAAAGCTTCAACCTAGAAGAACAAAATTTGATGAGCCAAGGGGGATTTGTGTACTCATCATTAGCAACAATTATCATCAAGATTGGGTGAAAAAATATATGCTGGTATTTCGGAAAATCGTTATTTCTTAGAAGCTTGGCAACCCCTCTCAATGAAAGTGCTTTTCCACAGTCTGTGCCTAGGGCTACTTGAAGAGGAAACAAACCATAGAGACAAAACTCAGAACTCCTTTATTTTGTCAAGTTTCAAAGAGCTACTACAATCCATGTTGGATTTAGAGTTCCAGATTCATATATCTATATATGAGAGAACAGAGTGAAACCTAAATATAAAAACTGCTACTGTGGACGAACGCGTCAACCTAGAAGAACAAAATTTGGTGAGCCAAGTGGGATCTGTGTACTGATCATTACCACCAAGTATCATCAAGATTGGGTGGAAAAATATTTGCTGGTATTTCGGACAATCGTTAATTCTTAGAAGCTTTACAACCCCTCTCAATGAAAGTGCTTTTCCACAGTCTGTGCCTAGGGCTACTTGAAGAGGAAACAATCCATAGAAACAAAACTGAGAACTCCTTTATTTTGTCAATTTTCAAAGAGCTACTACAAACCATGTTGGATTTAGAGTTCCAAATTCATCTATCTATACAGGAGAGAACAGAGGGAAACCTAAATATAAAAACTGCTACTGTAGACGAACGCTACAACCTAGAAGAACAAAATTTGGTGAGCCAAGTGGGATGTGTGTACTGATCATTACCACCAAGTATCATCAAAATTGGGTAAAAAAATATTTGCTGGTATTTCGGAAACTCGTAATTTCTTAGAATCTTGGCAACCCCTCTCAATGAAAGTGCTTTTCCACAGTCTGTGCCTAGGGCTACTTGAAGAGGAAACAAACGATAGAGACAAAACTGAGAACTCCTTTATTTTGTCAAGTTTCAAAGAGCTACTACAAACCATGTTGGATTTAGAGTTCCAAAATCATATATCTATATAGGAGAGAACAGAGGGAAACCTAAATATAAAAACTGCTACTGTAGACGAACGCTTCAACCTAGAAGAACAAAATTTGGTGAGCCAAGTGGGATTTGTGTACTGATCATTACCACCAAGTATCATCAAGATTGGGTGAAGAAATATTTGCTGGTATTTTGGAAACTCGTTATTACTTAGCAGCTTTGCAACCCATCTAAATGAAGTGCTTACACAGTCTGTGCATCTGGCAAATTGAAGAGGAAACAAACCATAGAGACAAAACTCAGAACTCCTTTATTTTGTCAAGTTTCAAAGTGCTACTACAATCCAAGTTGGATTTAGAGTTCCAAATTCATCTATCTATATAGGAGAGAACAGAGAGAAACCTAAATATAAAAACTGCTACTGTAGACGAACGCTTCAACCTAGAAGAACAAAATATGGTGAGCCAAGTGGGATTTGTGTACTCATCATTAGCAACAAGTATCATCAAGATTGGGTGAAAAAATATTTGCTGGTATTTCGGAAAATCGTTATTTCTTAGAAGCTTGGCAACCCCTCTCAATGAAAGTGCTTTTCCACAGTCTGTGCCTAGGGCTACTTGAAGAGGAAACAAACCATAGAGACAAAACTGAGAACTCCTTTATTTTGTCAAGTATCAAAGAGCTACTACTAACCATGTTGGATTTAGAGTTCCAAATTCATATATCTATATAGGAGAGAACAGAGGGAAACCTAAATATAAAAACTGCTACTGTAGGCGAACGCTTCAACCTAGAAGAACACAATTTGGTGAGCCAAGTGGGATTTGTGTACTGATCATTAGCAACAAGTATCATCAAGATTGGGTGAAAAAATATTTGCTGGTATTTCACAAACTCTTTATTTCTTAGAAGCTTGGCAACCCCTCTCAATGAAAGTGCTTTTCCACAGTGTGTGCCTAGTGCTAATTGAAGAGGAAACAATCCATAGAGACAAAACTGAGAACTCCTTGATTTTGTCAAGTTTCAAAGAGCTACTACAAACCATGTTGGATTTAGAGTTCCAAATTCATCTATCTATACAGGAGAGAACAGAGATAAACTTAATATAAAAACTGCTACTGTAGATGAACGCTTCAACCTAGAAGAACAAAATATGGTGAGCCAAGTGGGATTTGTGTACTGATCATTAGAAACAAGTATCATCAAGATTGGGTGGGAAAATATTTGCTGGTATTTCGGAAAATCGTTAATTCTTAGAAGCTTGGCAACCCCTCTCAATGAAAGTTCTTTTCCACAATCTGTGCCTAGGGCTATTTGAAGAGGAAACAAACTATAGAGACAAAACTCAGAACTTCTTTATTTTGTCAAGTTTCAAAGAGGTACTACAAACCATGTTGGATTTAGTGTTCCATTTTCATATATCTATATAGGAGAGAACAGAGGGAAACCTAAATATAAAAACTGCTATTGTAGGAGAAAGCTTCAACCTAGAAGAACAAAATTTGGTGAGCCAAGTGGGATTTGTGTACTGATCATTAGAAACAAGTATCATCATGATTGAGTGGAAAAATATTTGCTGGTATTTCGGAAAATCGTTAATTCTTAGAAGCTTGGCAACCCCTCTCAATGAAAGTGCTTTTCCACAGTCTGTGCCTAGGGCTACTTGAAGAGGAAACAAACCATAGAGACAAAACTCAGAACTCCTTTATTTTTTCAAGTTTCAAAGAGCTACTACAAACCATGTTGGATTTAGAGTTCCAGATTCATATATCTATATACGAGAGAACAGAGTGAAACCTAAATATAAAAACTGCTACTGTGGACGAACGCTTCAACCTAGAAGAACAAAATTTGGTGAGCCAAGTGGGATCTGTGTACTGATCATTACCACCAAGTATCATCAAGATTGGGTGGAAAAATATTTGCTGGTATTTCGGAAAATCGTTAATTCTTAGAAGCTTTACAACCCCTCTCAATGAAAGTGCTTTTCCACAGTCTGTGCCTAGGGCTACTTGAAGAGGAAACAATCCATAGAGACAAAACTGAGAACTCCTTTATTTTGTCAAGTTTCAAAGAGCTACTACAATCCAAGTTGGATTTAGAGTTCCAAATTTATCTATCTATATATGAGAGAACAGAGTGAAACCTAAATATAAAACCTGCTAGTGTAGACGAACGCTTCAACCTAGAAGAACAAAATTTGGTGAGCCAAGTGGGATTTGTGTACTGATAATCAGCAACAAGTATCATCAAGATTGGGTGAAAAAATATTTGCTGGTACGTCGGAAACTCGTTATTTCTTAGAAGCTTGGCAACCCCTCTCAGTGAAAGTGCTTTTCCACAGTCTGCGCCTAGGGCTACTTGAAGAGGAAACAAACCATAGAGACAAAACTCAGAACTCCTTTATTTTGTCAAGTTTCAAAGAGCTACTACAATCAGTGTTGGATTTAGAGATCCAAATTCATCTATCTATATAGGAGAGAAGAGAGAGGAACCTAAATATAAAACCTGCTACTGTAGACGAACGCTTCAACCCAGAGGAATAAAATTTGGTGAGCCAAGTTGGATTTGTGTACTGATCATTAGCAACAAGTATCATAAAGATTGGGTGAAAAAATATTTGCTGGTACTTCGGAAACTCGTTATTTCTTAGAAGCTTGGCAACCGCTCTCAATGAAAGCGCTTTTCCACAGTGTGCGCATAGGGCTACGTGAAGAGGAAACAAACCATAGAGACAAAACTCAGAACTCCTTTATTTTGTCAAGTTTCAAAGAGGTACTACAAACCATGTTGGATTTAGAGTTCCAAATTCATCTATCTATATATGAGAGAACAGAGTGAAACCTAAATATAAAAACGGCTACTTTAGATGAACGCTTCAACCTAGAAGAACAAAATTTGGTGACCAAGTGGGATCTATGTACTGATCATTACCACCAAGTATCATCAAGATTGGGTGAAAAAATATTTGCTGGTATTTCCGAAACTCGTTATTTCTTAGAAGCTTGGCAACCCCTCTCAATGAAAGTGCTTTTCCACAGTCTGTGCCTAGGGCTACTTGAAGAGGAAACAATCCATAGAGACAAAAGTGAGAACTCCTTTATTTTGTCAAGTTTCAAAGAGGTACTACAATCCATGTTGGATTTAAAGTTCCAAATTCATCTATCTATATAGGAGAGAACAGAGAGAAACCTAAATATAAAAACTGCTACTTTAGACGAACGCTTCAACCTAGAAGAACAAAATTTGGTGAGCCAAGTGGGATTTGTGTACTGATCATTACCACCAAGTATCATCAAGATTGGGTGAAAAAATATTTGCTGGTATTTCGGAAATTCGTTATTTCTTAGAAGCTTGGCAACCCGTGTTAATGAAAGTGCTTGCACAGTCTGTGCCTAGGGCTACTTGAAGAGGAAACAAACCATAGAGACAAAACTGAGAACTCCTTTATTTTGTCAAGTTTCAAAGAGCTACTACAAATCATGTTGGATTTAGAGTTCCAAATTCATCTATCTATATATGAGAGAACAGAGTGAAACCTAAATATAAAAACTGCTACTGTAGACGAACGCTTCAACCTAGAAAAACAAAATTTGGTGAGCCAAGTGGAATTTGTGTACTGATCATTACCACCAAGTATCATCAAGACTGGGTGAAAAAAAATTTGCTGGTATTTCGGAAACTCGTTATTTCTTAGAAGCTTTGCAAACCCTCTAAATGAAAGTGCTTTTCCACAGTCTGTGCCTAGGGCTACTTGAAGAGGAAACAAACCATAGAGACAAAACTGAGAACTCCTTTATTTTGTCAAGTTTCAAAGAGCTACTATAAACCATGTTGGATTTAGAGTTGCAAATTCATCTATCTATATAGGAGAGAACACAGGGAAACCTATATATAAAAACTGCTATTGTAGACGAACGCTTCAACCTAGAAGAACAAAATTTGGAGAGCCAAGTGGGATTTGTGTACTGATCATTACCACCAAGTATCATCAAGATTGGGTTAAACAATATTTGCTGGTATTTTGGAAACTCGTTATTCCTTAAAAGCTTGGCAACCCATCTCAATGAAAGTGCTTTCCACAGTCTGTGCCTAGGGCTACTTGAAGAGGAAACAAACCATAGAGACAAAACTGAGAACTCTTTTATTTTGTCTAGTTTTAAAGAGCTACTACAAACCATGTTGGATTTAGAGTTCCAAATTCATCTATCTATATAGGAGAAAACAGAGGGAAACCTAAATATAAAAACTGCTACTGTAGACGAAAGCTTCAACCTAGAAGAACAAAATTTGGTGAGCCCAGTGGGATTTGTGTACTTATCATTACCACCAAGTATCATCAAGATTGGGTGAAAAAATATTTGCTGGTGTTTCGGAAACTTGGAATTTCTTAGAAGCTTGGCAACCACTCTCAATGAAAGTGCTTTTCCACAGTCTGTGCCTAGGGCTACTTGAAGAGGAAACAAACCGTAGAGACAAAACTGAGAACTCCTTTATTTTTCAAGTTTCAAAGAGCAACTACAAACCATGTTGGATTTAGAGTTCCAAATTCATCTACCTATATAGGAGAGAACAGAGGGAAACCTAAATATAATAACTGCTACTGTAGACGACCTCTTCAAACTAGAAGAACAAAATTTGGTGAGCCAAGTGGGATTTGTGTACTGATCATTAGCAACAAGTATCATCAAGATTGGGTGAAAAAATATTTGCTGGTATTTCGGAAACTCGTTATTCCTTTCGAAGCCTGGCAACCCATCTCAATGAAAGTGCTTTTCCACAGTGTGTGCCTAGGGCTAATAGAAGAGGAAACAATCCATACAGACAAAACTGAGAACGACTTTATTTTGTCAAGTTTCAAAGAGCTACTAAAAACCATGTTGGATTTACAGTTCCAAATTCATCTATCTATACAGGAGAGAACAGAGGGAAACCTAAATATAAAAACTGCTACTGTAGCGAACGCTTCAACCTAGAAGAACAAAATTTGGTGAGCCAAGTGGTATTTGTGTACTGATCATTACCACAAAGTATCATCAAGACTGGGTGAAAAAATATTTGCTGGTATTTTGGAAACAAGTTATTTCAGAGAAGCCTGGCAACCCATCTCAATGAAAGTGCTTCCACAGTCTGTGCCTAGGGCTACTTGAAGACGAAACAAACCATAGAGACAAAACTGAGAACTCCTTTATTTTGTCAAGTTTCAAAGAGCTACTACAATCCATGTGGGATTTAGAGTTCCACATTCATCTAACTATATAGGAGAGAACAGAGAGAAACCTAAATATAAAACCTGCTACTGTAGACGAACGCTACAACCTAGAAGAACAAAATTTGGTGAGCCAAGTGGGATGTGTGTACTGATCATTACCACCAAGTATCATCAAAATTGGGTAAAAAAATATTTGCTGGTATTTCGGAAACTCGTAATTTCTTAGAATCTTGGAAACCCCTCTCAATGAAAGTGCTTTTCCACAGTCTGTGCCTAGGGCTACTTGAAGAGGAAACAAACCATAGAGACAAAACTGAGAACTCCTTTATTTTGTCAAGTTTCAAAGAGCTACTACAAACCATGTTGGATTTAGAGTTCCAAATTCATCTATCTATATAGGAGAGAACAGAGGGAAACCTAAATATAAAAACTGCTACTGTAGGCGAACGCTTCAACCTAGAAGAACACAATTTGGTGAGCCAAGTGGGATTTGTGTACTGATCATTAGCAACAAGTATCATCAAGATTGGGTGAAAAAATATTTGCTGGTATTTCACAAACTCCATATTTCTTAGAAGCTTGGCAACCCCTCTCAATGAAAGTGCTTTTACACAGTGTGTGCCTAGTGCTAATTGAAGAGGAAACAATCCATAGAGACAAAACTGAGAACTCCTTTATTTTGTCAAGTTTCAAAGAGCTACTACAAACCATGTTGTATTTAGTGTTCCAAATTCATCTATCTATACAGGAGAGAACAGAGGGAAACCTAAATATAAAAACTGCTACTGTAGACGAACGCTTCAACCTAGAAGAACAAAATATGGTGAGCCAAGTGGGATTTGTGTACTGATCATTACAAACAAGTATCATGAAGATTTGGTGAAAAAATATTTGCTGGTACTTCAGAAACTCGTTATTTTTTAGAAGCTTGGCAACCCCTCTCAATGAAAGTGCTTTTCCACAGTCTGCGCCTAGGGCTATTTGAAGAGGAAACAAAACATAGAGACAAAACTGAGAACTCCTTTATTTTGTCAAGTTTCAAAGAGCTACTACAAACCATGTTGGATTTAGAGTTCCAAATTCATCTATCTATATATGAGAGAACAGAGTGAAACCTAAATATAAAAAGGGCAACTGTAGACGAACGCTTCAACCTAGAAGAACAAAATTTGGTGAGCCAAGTGGGAACTGTGTACTGATCATTACCACCAAGTATCATCAAGATTGGGTGAAAAAATATTTGCTGGTATTTCGGAAACTCGTTATTTCTTAGAAGCTTGGCAACCCCTCTCAATGAAAGTGCTTTTCCACAGTCTCTGCCTAGGGCTACTTGAAGAGGAAACAAACCATAGAGACAAAACTGAAAACTCCTTTATTTTGTCAAGTATCAAAAAGCTACTACAATCCCTGTTGAATTTAAAGTTCCAAATTAATCTATCTATATACGAGAGAAGAGAGAGAAACCTAAATATAAAAAACTGCTACTGTAGACGAACGCTTCAACCTAGAAGAACAAAATTTGGTTAGCCAAGTGGGATTAGTGTACTGATCATTTCCACCAAGTATCATCAAGATTGGGTGAAAAAATATTTGCTGGTATTTTGGAAACTCGTTATTTCTTAGAAGCTTTGCAACCCATCTAAATGAAAGTGCTTACACAGTCTGTGCGTAGGGAAACTTGAAGAGGAAACAAACCATAGAGACAAAACTGAGAACTCCTTTATTTTGTCAAGTTTCAAAGAGCTACTACAATCCAAGTTGGATTTAGAGTTCCAAATTCATCTATCTATATACGAGAGAACAGAGAGAAACCTAAATATAAAAACTGCTACTGTAGACGAAAGCTTCAACCTAGAAGAACAAAATTTGGTGAGCCAAGTGGGATTTGTGTACTCATCATTAGCAACAACTATCATCAAGATTGGGTGAAAAAACATTTGCTGGTATTTCGGAAACTCGTTGTTTCTTAGAAGCTTGGCAACCATTCTCAATGAAAGTGCTTTTCCACAGTCTGTGCCTAGGGCTACTTGAAGAGGAAACAAACCATAGAGACAAAACTCAGAACTCCTTTATTTTGTCAAGTTTCAAAGAGCTACTACAAACCATGTTGGATTTAGAGTTCCATTTTCATATATCTATATAGGAGAGAACAGAGGGAAACCTAAATATAAAAACTGCTACTGTAGGAGAAAGCTTCAACCTAGAAGAACAAAATTTGGTGAGCAAAGTGGGATTTGTGTACTGATCATTAGCAACAAGTATCATCAAGATTGGGTGGAAAAATATTTGCTGGTATTTCGGAAAATTGTTAATTCTTAGAAGCTTGGCAACCCCTCTCAATGAAAGTGCTTTTCTACAGTCTGTGCCTAAGGCTACTTGAAGAGGAAACAATCCGTAGAAACAAAACTGAGAACTCCTTTATTTTGTCAAGTTTCAAAGAGCTACTACAAACAATGTTCGATTTAGAGTTCCAAATTCATCTATCTATACAGGAGAGAACAGAGGGAAACCTAAATATAAAAACTGCTACTGTAGACGAACGCTACAACCTAGAAGAACAAAATTTGGTGAGCCAAGTGGGATGTGTGTACTGATCATTACCACCAAGTATCATCAAAATTGGGTAAAAAAATATTTGCTGGTATTTCGGAAACTCGTAATTTCTTAGAATCTTGGCAACCCCTCTCAATGAAAGTGCTTTTCCACAGTCTGTGCCTAGGGCTACTTGAAGAGGAAACAAACCATAGAGACAAAACTGAGAACTCCTTTATTTTGTCAAGTTTCAAAAAGCTACTACAACCATGTTGGATTTAGAGTTCCATATTCATCTATCTATATATGAGAGAACAGAGTGAAACCTAAATATAAAACCTGCTAGTGTAGACGAACGCTTCAACCTAGAAGAACAAAATTTGGTGAGCCAAGTGGGATTTGTGTACTGATCATCAGCAACAAGTATCATCAAGATTGGGTGAAAAAATATCTGCTGGTACTTCGGAAACTCGTTATTTCTTAGAAGCTTGGCAACCTCTCTCAATGAAAGTGCTTTTCCACAGTGTGCGCATAGGGCTACGTGAAGAGGAAACAAAGCATAGAGACAAAACTCAGAACTCCTTTATTTTGTCAAGTTTCAAAGACCTACTACAAACCATGTTGGATTTAGAGTTCCAAATTCATCTATCTATATATAAGAGAACAGAGTGAAACCTAAATATAAAAACGGCTACTTTAGATGAACGCTTCAACCTAGAAGAACAAAATTTGGTTACCAAGTGGGATCTGTGTACTGATCATTACCAACAAATATCATCAAGATTGGGTGAAAAAATATTTGCTGGTATTTCCGAAACTCCTTATTTCTTAGAAGCTTGGCAACCCCTCTCAATGAAAGAGCTTTTCCACAGTCTGTGCCTAGGGCTACTTGAAGAGGAAACAAACCATAGAGACAAAACTGAGAACTCTTTTATTTTGTCAGGTTTCAAAGAGCTACTACAAACCATGTTGGATTTAGAGTTCCAAATTCATCTATCTATATAGGAGAGAACAGAGGGAAACCTAAATATAAAAACTGCTACTGTAGAGGAAAGCTTCAACCTAGAAGAACAAAATTTGGTGAGCCAAATGGGATTTGTGTACTTATCATTACCACCAAGTATCATCAAGTTTGGGGTGAAAAAATATTTGGGGGTGTTTCGGAAACTTGGAATGTCTTAGAAGCTTGGCAACCACTCTCAATGAAAGTGCTTTTCCACAGTCTGTGCCTAGGTCTACTTGAAGAGGAAACAAACCATAGAGACAAAACTGAGAACTCCTTTATTTTGTCAAGTTTCAAAGAGCAACTACAAACCATGTTGGATTTAGAGTTCCAAATTCATCTATGTATATAGGAGAGAACAGAGGGAAACCTAAATATAAATACTGCTACTGTAGTGAACGCTTCAACCTAGAAGAACAAAATTTGGTGAGCCAAGTGGGATTTGTGTACTGATAATTACCACAAAGTATCATCAAGACTGGGTGAAAAAATATTTGCTGGTATTTTGGAAACTCGTTATTTCTTAGAAGCTTGGCAACCCCTCTCAATTAAAGTGCTTTTCCACAGTGTGCGCATAGGGCTACTTGAAGAGGAAACAAACCATAGAGACAAAACTCAGAACTCCTTTATTTTGTCAAGTTTCAAAGAGCTACTACAAACCATGTTGGATTTAGAGTTCCAAATTCATCTATCTATATATGAGAGAACAGAGGGAAACCTAAATATAAAAACGGCTACTGTAGAGGAACGTTTCAACCTAGAAGAACAAAATTTGGTGAGCCAAATGGGATTTGTGTACTTATCATTACCACCAAGTATCATCAAGTTTGGGTGAAAAAATATTTGGGGGTGTTTCGGAAACTTGGAATGTCTTAGAAGCTTGGCAACCACTCTCAATGAAAGTGCTTATCCACAGTCTGTGCCTAGGTCTACTTGAAGAGGAAACAAACCATAGAGACAAAACTGAGAACTCCTTTATTTTGTCAAGTTTCAAAGAGCAACTACAAACCATGTTGGATTTAGAGTTCCAAATTCATCTATGTATATAGGAGAGAACAGAGGGAAACCTAAATATAAATACTGCTACTGTAGTGAACGCTTCAACCTAGAAGAACAAAATTTGGTGAGCCAAGTGGGATTTGTGTACTGATAATTACCACAAAGTATCATCAAGACTGGGTGAAAAAATATTTGCTGGTATTTTGGAAACTCGTTATTTCTTAGAAGCTTGGCAACCCCTCTCAATTAAAGTGCTTTTCCACAGTGTGCGCATAGGGCTACTTGAAGAGGAAACAAACCATAGAGACAAAACTCAGAACTCCTTTATTTTGTAAAGTTTCAAAGAGCTACTACAAACCATGTTGGATTTAGAGTTCCAAATTCATCTATCTATATATGAGAGAACAGAGGGAAACCTAAATATAAAAACGGCTACTGTAGAGGAACGTTTCAACCTAGAAGAACAAAATTTGGTGACCAAGTGGGATCTGTGTACTGATCATTACCACCAAGTATCATCAAGATTGGGTGAAAAAATATTTGCTGGTATTTCGAAAACTCGTTATTTCTTAGAAGCTTTGCAACCCCTCTCAATGAAAGTGCATTTCCACAGTGTGTGCCTAGGGCTAATAGAAGAGGAAACAATCCATAGAGACAAAACTGAGAACGCCTTTATTTTGTCAAGTTTCAAAGAGCTACTAAAAACCATGTGGGATTTACAGTTCCAAATTCATCTATCTACACATAAGAGAACAGAGGGAAACCTAAATATAAAAACTGTAGCGAAGGCTTCAACCTTGAAGAACAAAATATGGTGAGCCAAGTGGGATTTGTGTACTGATCATTACCACAAAGTATCATCAAGACTGGGTGAAAAAATATTTGCTGGTATTTTGGAAACTCGTTATTTCTTAGAAGCTTGGAAACCCATCTCAATGAAAGTGCTTCCACAGTCGGTGCCTAGGGCTATTTGAAGACGAAACAAACCATAGAGACAAAACTGAGAACTCCTTTATTTTGTCAATTTTCAAAGAGCTACTACAATCCATGTTTGATTTAGAGTTCCACATTCATCTAACTATATAGGAGAGAACAGTAGAAACCTAAATATAAAAACTGCTACTGTAGACGAACGCTTCAACCTAGAAGAACAAAATTTGGTGAGCCAAGTGGGATTTGTGTACTGATCATTAACAACAAGTATCATCAAGATTGGGTGAAAAAATATTTGCTGGTATTTCGGAAACTCGTTATTTCTTAGAAGCTTGGCAACCCCTCTCAATGAAAGTGGATTTCCACAGTGTGTGCCTAGGGCTAATAGAAGAGGAAACAATCCATAGAGACAAAACTGAGAACGCCTTCATTTTGTGAAGTTTCAAAGAGCTACTACAAACCATGTTGGATTTAGAGTTCCAAATTCATCTATCTATATATGAGAGAACAGAGGGAAACCTAGATATAAAAACTGCTACTGTAGACGAACGCTTCAACCTAGAAGAACAAAATTTGGTGAACCAAGTGGGATTTGTGTACTGATCATTAGCAACAAGTATCATCAAGATTGGGTGAAAAAATATTTGCTGGTATTTCGGAAACTAGTAATTTCTTAGAAGCTTGGCAACCCTCTCAATGAATGTGCTTTTCAACAGTCTGTGACTATGGCTACTTGAAGAGGAAACAAACCATAGAGACAAAACTGAGAACTCCTTTATTTTGTCAAGTTTCCAAGAGCTACTACAAACCATGTTGGATTTAGAGTTCCAAATTCATCTATCTATATATGAGAGAACAGAGTGAAACCTAAATATAAAAACTGCTACTGTAGAAGAACGCTTCAACCTAGAAGAACAGCATTTGGTGAGCCAAGTGGGATTTGTGTACTGATCATTAGCAACAACTATCATCAAGATTGGCTGAAAACATATTTGCTGGTATTTCGGAAACTCGTTATTTCTTAGAAGCTTGGCAACCCCTCTCAATGAAATTGCTTTTCCACAGTCTGTGCCTAGGGCTACTTGAAGAGGAAACAAACCATAGAGACAAAACTGAGAACTCCTTTTTTTTGTCAAGTTTCAAAGAGCTACTAAACACCATGTTGGATTTAGAGTTCCAAATTCATCTATCTATATAGGAGAGAACAGAGAGAACCCTAAATATAAAAACTGCTACTGTAGACGAATGCTTCAACCTAGAAGAACAAAATTTGGTGAGGAAAGTGGGATTTGTGTACTGATCATTACCACCAAGTATCATCAAGATTGGGTGAAAAAATATTTGCTGGAATTTCAGATATTCATAATTTCTTAGAAGCTTGGCAACCCCTCTCAATGAAAGTGCTTTTCCACAGTGTGTGCCTAGGGCTAATAGAAGAGGAAACAATCCATAGAGACAAAACTGAAAACGCCTTTATTTTTTCAAGTTTCAAAGAGCTACTAAAAACCATGTTGGATTTAGAGTTCCAAATTCATCTATCTAAATAGGAGAGAACAGAGGGAAACCTAAATATAAAAACTGCTACTGTAGACGAATGCTTCAACCTAGAAGAACAAAATTTGGTGAGCAAAGTGGGATTTCTGTACTGATCATTACCACCAAGTATCATAAAGATTGGTTGAAAAAATATTTGCTGGTATTTCGGAAACTTGTAATTTCTTAGAAGCTTGGCAACCACTCTCAATGAAAGTGCTTTTCCACATTCTGTGCCTAGGGCTACTTGGGGAGGAAACAAACCATTGAGACAAAACTGAGAACTCCTTTATTTTGTCAAGTTTCAAAGAGCTACTACAAACCATGTTGGATTTAGAGTTCCAAATTCATATATCTATATAGGAGAGAACAGAGGGAAACCTAAATATAAAAACTGCTACTGTAGACGAACGCTTCAACCTAGAAGAACAAAATTTGGTGAGCCAAGTGGGATTTGTGTACTGATCATTACCACCAAGTATCATCAAGATTGGGTGAAATAATATTTGCTGGTATTTCGGAAACTTGTAATTTCTTAGAAGTTGGATACCCCTCTCAATTAAAGTACTTTTCCACAGTTTGTGCCTAGGGCTACTTGAAGAAAAAACAAACCATGGAGACAAAACTGAGAACTCCTTTATTATGTCAAGTTTCAAAGAGCTACTAAAAACCATGTTGGATTTAGATTTCCAAATTCATCTATCTATATATGAGAGAACAGAGGGAAACCTAAATATAAAAACTGCTACTCTAGATGAACGCTTCAACCTAGAAGAACAGAATTTGGTGAGCCAAGTGGGATTTGTGTACTGATCATCAGCAAGAAGTATCATCAAGATTGGCTGAAAAAATATTTGCTGGTATTTCGGAAACTCGATATTTCTTAGAAGCTTGGCAACCCCTCTCAATGAAAGTGCTTTTCCTCAGTCTGTGCCTAGGGCTACTTGAAGAGGAAACAAACCATACAGACAAAACTGAGAACTCCTTTATTTTGTCACGTTTCAAAGAGCTACTACAAACCATGTTGGATTTAGAGTTCCAAATTCATCTATCTATATAGGAGAAAACAGAGGGAAACCTAAATAAAAAAACTGCTACTGTAGACGAACGCTTCAACCTAGTAGAACAGAATTTGGTGAGCCAAGTGGGATTTGTGTACTGATCATCAGCAACAAGTATCATCAAGTTTGGCTGAAAAAATAATTGCTGGTATTTCGGAAACTCGTTATTTCTTAGAAGCTTGGCAACCCCTCTCAATTAAATGCTTTTCCTCAGTTTGTGCCTAGGGCTACTTGAAGAGGAAACAAACCATAGAGACAAAACTGAGAACTCCTTTATTTTGTCAAGTTTCAAAGAGCTACTAAAAACCATGTTGGATTTAGAGTTCCAAATTCATCTATCTAAATAGGAGAGAACAGAGGGAAACCTAAATATAAAAACTGCTACTGTAGACGAATGCTTCAACGTAGAAGAACAAAATTTGGTGAGCAAAGTGGGATTTCTGTACTGATCATTACCACCAAGTATCATCAAGATTGGGTGAAAAAATATTTGCTGGTATTTCGGAAACGCGTAATTTCATAGAAGCTTGGCAACCCCTCTCAATGAAAGTGGTTTTCCACAGTCTGTGCCTAGGGCTACTTGAAGAGGAAACAAACTATAGAGACAAAACTGAGAACTCCTTTATTTTGTCAAGTTTCAAAGAGCTACTACAAACCATGTTGGATTTAGTGTTCCAAATTCATCTATCTATATAGGAGAGATCAGAGGGAAACCTAAATATAAAAACTGCTACTGTAGACGAACGCTTCAACCTAGAAGAACAGAATTTGGTGAGCCAAGTGGGATTTGTGTACTGATCATTAGCAACAAGTATCATCAAGATTGGGAGAAAAAATATTTGCTGGTATTTCGGAAACTAGTAATTTCTTAGAAGCTTGGCAACCCTCTCAATGAAAGTGCTTTTCCACAGTCTGTGACTAGGGCTACTTGAAGAGGAAACAAACCATAGAGAAAAAACTGAGAACTCCTTTATTTTGTCAAGTTTCAAAGAGCTACTACAAACCATGTTGGATTTAGAGTTCCAAATTCATCTATCTATATATGAGAGAACAGAGTGAAACCTAAATATAAAAACTGCTACTGTAGACGAACGCTTCAACCTAGAAGAACAGAATTTGGTGAGCCAAGTGGGATTTGTGTACTGATCATCAGCAACAAGTATCATCAAGATTGGCTGAAAACATATTTGCTGGTATTTCGGAAACTCGTTATTTCTTAGAAGCTTGGCAACCCCTCTCAATGAAAGTGGTTTTCCACAGTCTTTGCCTAGGGCTACTTGAAGAGGAAACAAACCATAGAGACAAAACTGAGAACTCCTTTTTTTTGTCAAGTTTCAAAGAGCTACTAAAAACCATGTTGGATTTAGAGTTCCAAATTCATCTATCTATATAGGAGAGAACAGAGTGAAACCTAAATATAAAAACTGCTACTGTAGACGAACGCTTCAACCTAGAAGAACAGAATTTGGTGAGCCAAGTGGGATTTGTGTACTGATCATTAGCAACAAGTATCATCAAGATTGGGTGAAAAAATATTTGCTGGTATTTCGGAAACTAGTAATTTCTTAGAAGCTTGGCAACCCTCTCAATGAAAGTGCTTTTCCACAGTCTGTGACTAGGGCTACTTGAAGACAAAACAAACCATAGAGACAAAACTGAGAACTCCTTTATTTTGTCAAGTTTCAAAGAGCTACTACAATCCATGTGGGATTTAGAGTTCCACATTCATCTAACTATATAGGAGAGAACAGAGAGAAACCTAAATATAAAACCTGCTACTGTAGACGAACGCTACAACCTAGAAGAACAAAATTTGGTGAGCCAAGTGGGATGTGTGTACTGATCATTACCACCAAGTATCATCAAAATTGGGTAAAAAAATATTTGCTGGTATTTCGGAAACTCGTAATTTCTTAGAATCTTGGAAACCCCTCTCAATGAAAGTGCTTTTCCACAGTCTGTGCCTAGGGCTACTTGAAGAGTAAACAAACCATAGAGACAAAACTGAGAACTCCTTTATTTTGTCAAGTTTCAAAGAGCTACTACAAACCATGTTGGATTTAGAGTTCCAAATTCATCTATCTAAATAGGAGAGAACAGAGGGAAACCTAAATATAAAACTGCTACTGTAGACGAATGCTTCAACCTAGAAGAACAATATTTGGTGAGCAAAGTGGGATTTCTGTACTGATCATTACCACCAAGTATCATCAAGATTGGGTGAAAAAATATTTGCTGGTATTTCGGAAACTCGTAATTTCATAGAAGCTTGGCAACCCCTCTCAATGAAAGTGGTTTTCCACAGTCTGTGCCTAGGGCTACTTGAAGAGGAAACAAACTATAGAGACAAAACTGAGAACTCCTTTATTTTGTCAAGTTTCAAAGAGCTACTACAAACCATGTTGGATTTAGTGTTCCAAATTCATCTATCTATATAGGAGAGATCAGAGGGAAACCTAAATATAAAAACTGCTACTGTAGACGAACGCTTCAACCTAGAAGAACAGAATTTGGTGAGCCAAGTGGGATTTGTGTACTGATCATTAGCAACAAGTATCATCAAGATTGGGAGAAAAAATATTTGCTGGTATTTCGGAAACTAGTAATTTCTTAGAAGCTTGGCAACCCTCTCAATGAAAGTGCTTTTCCACAGTCTGTGACTAGGGCTACTTGAAGAGGAAACAAACCATAGAGAAAAAACTGAGAACTCCTTTATTTTGTCAAGTTTCAAAGAGCTACTACAAACCATGTTGGATTTAGAGTTCCAAATTCATCTATCTATATATGAGAGAACAGAGTGAAACCTAAATATAAAAACTGCTACTGTAGACGAACGCTTTAACCTAGAAGAACAGAATTTGGTGAGCCAAGTGGGATTTGTGTACTGATCATCAGCAACAAGTATCATCAAGATTGGCTGAAAACATATTTGCTGGTATTTCGGAAACTCGTTATTTCTTAGAAGCTTGGCAACCCCTCTCAATGAAAGTGGTTTTCCACAGTCTTTGCCTAGGGCTACTTGAAGAGGAAACAAACCATAGAGACAAAACTGAGAACTCCTTTTTTTTGTCAAGTTTCAAAGAGCTACTAAAAACCATGTTGGATTTAGAGTTCCAAATTCATCTATCTATATAGGAGAGAACAGAGTGAAACCTAAATATAAAAACTGCTACTGTAGACGAACGCTTCAACCTAGAAGAACAGAATTTGGTGAGCCAAGTGGGATTTGTGTACTGATCATTAGCAACAAGTATCATCAAGATTGGGTGAAAAAATATTTGCTGGTATTTCGGAAACTAGTAATTTCTTAGAAGCTTGGCAACCCTCTCAATGAAAGTGCTTTTCCACAGTCTGTGACTAGGGCTACTTGAAGACAAAACAAACCATAGAGACAAAACTGAGAACTCCTTTATTTTGTCAAGTTTCAAAGAGCTACTACAATCCATGTGGGATTTAGAGTTCCACATTCATCTAACTATATAGGAGAGAACAGAGAGAAACCTAAATATAAAACCTGCTACTGTAGACGAACGCTACAACCTAGAAGAACAAAATTTGGTGAGCCAAGTGGGATGTGTGTACTGATCATTACCACCAAGTATCATCAAAATTGGGTAAAAAAATATTTGCTGGTATTTCGGAAACTCGTAATTTCTTAGAATCTTGGAAACCCCTCTCAATGAAAGTGCTTTTCCACAGTCTGTGCCTAGGGCTACTTGAAGAGTAAACAAACCATAGAGACAAAACTGAGAACTCCTTTATTTTGTCAAGTTTCAAAGAGCTACTACAAACCATGTTGGATTTAGAGTTCCAAATTCATCTATCTATATAGGAGAGAACAGAGGGAAACCTAAATATAAAAACTGCTACTGTAGGCGAACGCTTCAACCTAGAAGAACACAATTTGGTGAGCCAAGTGGGATTTGTGTACTGATCATTAGCAACAAGTATCATCAAGATTGGGTGAAAAAATATTTGCTGGTATTTCACAAACTCGATATTTCTTAGAAGCTTGGCAACCCCTCTCAATGAAAGTGCTTTTACACAGTGTGTGCCTAGTGCTAATTGAAGAGGAAACAATCCATAGAGACAAAACTGAGAACTCCTTTATTTTGTCAAGTTTCAAAGAGCTACTACAAACCATGTTGTATTTAGTGTTCCAAATTCATCTATCTATACAGGAGAGAACAGAGGGAAACCTAAATATAAAAACTGCTACTGTAGACGAACGCTTCAACCTAGAAGAACAAAATATGGTGAGCCAAGTGGGATTTGTGTACTGATCATTACAAACAAGTATCATGAAGATTTGGTGAAAAAATATTTGCTGGTACTTCAGAAACTCGTTATTTTTTAGAAGCTTGGCAACCCCTCTCAATGAAAGTGCTTTTCCACAGTCTGCGACTAGGGCTATTTGAAGAGGAAACAAAACATAGAGACAAAACTGAGAACTCCTTTATTTTGTCAAGTTTCAAAGAGCTACTACAAACCATGTTGGATTTAGAGTTCCAAATTCATCTATCTATATATGAGAGAACAGAGTGAAACCTAAATATAAAAACGGCAACTGTAGACGAATGCTTCAACCTAGAACAACAAAATTTGGTGAGCCAAGTGGGAACTGTGTACTGATCATTACCACCAAGTATCATCAAGATTGGGTGAAAAAATATTTGCTGGTATTTCGGAAACTCGTTATTTCTTAGAAGCTTGGCAACCCCTCTCAATGAAAGTGCTTTTCCACAGTCTCTGCCTAGGGCTACTTGAAGAGGAAACAAACCATAGAGACAAAACTGAAAACTCCTTTATTTTGTCAAGTATCAAAAAGCTACTACAATCCCTGTTGAATTTAAAGTTCCAAATTAATCTATCTATATAGGAGAGAAGAGAGAGAAACCTAAATATAAAAAACTGCTACTGTAGACGAACGCTTCAACCTAGAAGAACAAAATTTGGTGAGCCAAGTGGGATTAGTGTACTGATCATTTCCACCAAGTATCATCAAGATTGGGTGAAAAAATATTTGCTGGTATTTTGGAAACTCGTTATTTCTTAGAAGCTTTGCAACCCATCTAAATGAAAGTGCTTACACAGTCTGTGCGTAGGGAAACTTGAAGAGGAAACAAACCATAGAGACAAAACTGAGAACTCCTTTATTTTGTCAAGTTTCAAAGAGCTACTACAATCCAAGTTGGATTTAGAGTTCCAAATTCATCTATCTATATACGAGAGAACAGAGAGAAACCTAAATATAAAAACTGCTACTGTAGACGAAAGCTTCAACCTAGAAGAACAAAATTTGGTGAGCCAAGTGGGATTTGTGTACTCATCATTAGCAACAACTATCATCAAGATTGGGTGAAAAAACATTTGCTGGTATTTCGGAAACTCGTTGTTTCTTAGAAGCTTGGCAACCATTCTCAATGAAAGTGCTTTTCCACAGTCTGTGCCTAGGGCTACTTGAAGAGGAAACAAACCATAGAGACAAAACTCAGAACTCCTTTATTTTGTCAAGTTTCAAAGAGCTACTACAAACCATGTTGGATTTAGAGTTCCATTTTCATATATCTATATAGGAGAGAACAGAGGGAAACCTAAATATAAAAACTGCTACTGTAGGAGAAAGCTTCAACCTAGAAGAACAAAATTTGGTGAGCAAAGTGGGATTTGTGTACTGATCATTAGCAACAAGTATCATCAAGATTGGGTGGAAAAATATTTGCTGGTATTTCGGAAAATTGTTAATTCTTAGAAGCTTGGCAACCCCTCTCAATGAAAGTGCTTTTCTACAGTCTGTGCCTAAGGCTACTTGAAGAGGAAACAATCCGTAGAAACAAAACTGAGAACTCCTTTATTTTGTCAAGTTTCAAAGAGCTACTACAAACCATGTTCGATTTAGAGTTCCAAATTCATCTATCTATACAGGAGAGAACAGAGGGAAACCTAAATATAAAAACTGCTACTGTAGACGAACGCTACAACCTAGAAGAACAAAATTTGGTGAGCCAAGTGGGATGTGTGTACTGATCATTACCACCAAGTATCATCAAAATTGGGTAAAAAAATATTTGCTGGTATTTCGGAAACTCGTAATTTCTTAGAATCTTGGCAACCCCTCTCAATGAAAGTGCTTTTCCACAGTCTGTGCCTAGGGCTACTTGAAGAGGAAACAAACCATAGAGACAAAACTGAGAACTCCTTTATTTTGTCAAGTTTCAAAAAGCTACTACAAACCATGTTGGATTTAGAGTTCCAAATTCATCTATCTATATATGAGAGAACAGAGTGAAACCTAAATATAAAAACGGCTACTTTAGATGAACGCTTCAACCTAGAAGAACAAAATTTGGTTACCAAGTGGGATCTGTGTACTGATCATTACCACCAAGTATCATCAAGATTGGGTGAAAAAATATTTGCTGGTATTTCCGAAACTCGTTATTTCTTAGAAGCTTGGCAACCCCTCTCAATGAAAGAGCTTTTCCACAGTCTGTGCCTAGGGCTACTTGAAGAGGAAACAAACCATAGAGACAAAACTGAGAACTCTTTTATTTTGTCAGGTTTCAAAGAGCTACTACAAACCATGTTGGATTTAGAGTTCCAAATTCATCTATCTATATAGGAGAGAACAGAGGGAAACCTAAATATAAAAACTGCTACTGTAGAGGAAAGCTTCAACCTAGAAGAACAAAATTTGGTGAGCCAAATGGGATTTGTGTACTTATCATTACCACCAAGTATCATCAAGTTTGGGTGAAAAAATATTTGGGGGTGTGTCGGAAACTTGGAATTTCTTAGAAGCTTGGCAACCACTCTCAATGAAAGTGCTTTTCCACAGTCTGTGCCTAGGTCTACTTGAAGAGGAAACAAACCATAGAGACAAAACTGAGAACTCCTTTATATTGTCAAGTTTCAAAGAGCAGCTACAAACGATGTTGGATTTAGAGTTCCAAATTCATCTATGTATATAGGAGAGAACAGAGGGAAACCTAAATATAAATACTGCTACTGTAGTGAACGCTCCAACCTAGAAGAACAAAATTTGGTGAGCCAAGTGGGATTGTGTACTGATAATTACCACAAAGTATCATCAAGACTGGGTGAAAAAATATTTGCTGGTATTTTGGAAACTCGTTATTTCTTAGAAGCTTGGCAACCCCTCTCAATTAAAGTGCTTTTCCACAGTGTGCGCATAGGGCTACTTGAAGAGGAAACAAACCATAGAGACAAAACTCAGAACTCCTTTATTTTGTCAAGTTTCAAAGAGCTACTACAAACCATGTTGGATTTAGAGTTCCAAATTCATCTATCTATATATGAGAGAACAGAGGGAAACCTAAATATAAAAACGGCTACTGTAGAGGAACGTTTCAACCTAGAAGAACAAAATTTGGTGACCAAGTGGGATCTGTGTACTGATCATTACCACCAAGTATCATCAAGATTGGGTGAAAAAATATTTGCTGGTATTTCGGAAACTCGTTATTTCTTAGAAGCTTTGCAACCCCTCTCAATGAAAGTGCATTTCCACAGTGTGTGCCTAGGGCTAATAGAAGAGGAAACAATCCATAGAGACAAAACTGAGAACGCCTTTATTTTGTCAAGTTTCAAAGAGCTACTAAAAACCATGTTGGATTTACAGTTCCAAATTCATCTATCTACACATAAGAGAACAGAGGGAAACCTAAATATAAAAACTGCTACTGTAGCGAAGGCTTCAAACTTGAAGAACAAAATATGGTGAGCCAAGTGGGATTTGTGTACTGATCATTACCACAAAGTATCATCAAGACTGGGTGAAAAAATATTTGCTGGTATTTTGGAAACTCGTTATTTCTTAGAAGCTTGGAAACCCATCTCAATGAAAGTGCTTCCACAGTCGGTGCCTAGGGCTACTTGAAGACGAAACAAACCATAGAGACAAAACTGAGAACTCCTTTATTTTGTCAATTTTCAAAGAGCTACTACAATCCATGTTGGATTTAGAGTTCCACATTCATCTAACTATATAGGAGAGAACAGTAGAAACCTAAATATAAAAACTGCTACTGTAGACGAACGCTTTAACCTAGAAGAACAAAATTTGGTGAGCCAAGTGGGATTTGTGTACTGATCATTAACAACAAGTATCATCAAGATTGGGTGAAAAAATATTTGCTGGTATTTCGGAAACTCGTTATTTCTTAGAAGCTTGGCAACCCCTCTCAATGAAAGTGGATTTCCACAGTGTGTGCCTAGGGCTAATAGAAGAGGAAACAATCCATAGAGACAAAACTGAGAACGCCTTTATTTTGTGAAGTTTCAAAGAGCTACTACAAACCATGTTGGATTTAGAGTTCCAAATTCATCTATCTATATATGAGAGAACAGAGGGAAACCTAGATATAAAAACTGCTACTGTAGACGAACGCTTCAACCTAGAAGAACAAAATTTGGTGAACCAAGTGGGATTTGTGAACTGATCATTAGCAACAAGTATCATCAAGATTGGGTGAAAAAATATTTGCTGGTATTTCGGAAACTAGTAATTTCTTAGAAGCTTGGCAACCCTCTCAATGAATGTGCTTTTCAACAGTCTGTGACTAGGGCTACTTGAAGAGGAAACAAACCATAGAGACAAAACTGAGAACTCCTTTATTTTGTCAAGTTTCCAAGAGCTACTACAAACCATGTTGGATTTAGAGTTCCAAATTCATCTATCTATATATGAGAGAACAGAGTGAAACCTAAATATAAAAACTGCTACTGTAGAAGAACGCTTCAACCTAGAAGAACAGAATTTGGTGAGCCAAGTGGGATTTGTGTACTGATCATCAGCAACAACTATCATCAAGATTGGCTGAAAACATATTTGCTGGTATTTCGGAAACTCGTTATTTCTTAGAAGCTTGGCAACCCCTCTCAATGAAATTGCTTTTCCACAGTCTGTGCCTAGGGCTACTTGAAAAGGGAACAAACCATAGAGACAAAACTGAGAACTCCTTTTTTTTGTCAAGTTTCAAAGAGCTACTAAACACCATGTTGGATTTAGAGTTCCAAATTCATCTATCTATATAGGAGAGAACAGAGAGAACCCTAAATATAAAAACTGCTACTGTAGACGAATGCTTCAACCTAGAAGAACAAAATTTGGTGAGGAAAGTGGGATTTGTGTACTGATCATTACCACCAAGTATCATCAAGATTGGGTGAAAAAATATTTGCTGGAATTTCAGATATTCATAATTTCTTAGAAGCTTGGCAACCCCTCTCAATGAAAGTGCTTTTCCACAGTGTGTGCCTAGGGCTAATAGAAGAGGAAACAATCCATAGAGACAAAACTGAAAACGCCTTTATTTTGTCAAGTTTCAAAGAGCTACTAAAAACCATGTTGGATTTAGAGTTCCAAATTCATCTATCTAAATAGGAGAGAACAGAGGGAAACCTAAATATAAAAACTGCTACTGTAGACGAATGCTTCAACCTAGAAGAACAAAATTTGGTGAGCAAAGTGGGATTTCTGTACTGATCATTACCACCAAGTATCATCAAGATTGGGTGAAAAAATATTTGCTGGTATTTCGGAAACTTGTAATTTCTGAGAAGCTTGGCAACCACTCTCAATGAAAGTGCTTTTCCACATTCTGTGCCTAGGGCTACTTGGGGAGGAAACAAACCATTGAGACAAAACTGAGAACTCCTTTATTTTGTCAAGTTTCAAAGAGCTACTACAAACCATGTTGGATTTAGAGTTCCAAATTCATATATCTATATAGGAGAGAACAGAGGGAAACCTAAATATAAAAACTGCTACTGAAGACGAACGCTTCAACCTAGAAGAACAAAATTTGGTGAGCCAAGTGGGATTTGTGTACTGATCATTACCACCAAGTATCATCAAGATTGGGTGAAATAATATTTGCTGGTATTTCGGAAACTTGTAATTTCTTAGAAGTTGGATACCCCTCTCAATTAAAGTACTTTTCCACAGTTTGTGCCTAGGGCTACTTGAAGAAAAAACAAACCATGGAGACAAAACTGAGAACTCCTTTATTATGTCAAGTTTCAAAGAGCTACTAAAAACCATGTTGGATTTAGATTTCCAAATTCATCTATCTATATATGAGAGAACAGAGGGAAACCTAAATATAAAAACTGCTACTCTAGATGAACGCTTCAACCTAGAAGAACAGAATTTGGTGAGCCAAGTGGGATTTGTGTACTGATCATCAGCAACAGGTATCATCAAGATTGGCTGAAAAAATATTTGCTGGTATTTCGGAAAATCGATATTTCTTAGAAGCTTGGCAACCCCTCTCAATGAAAGTGCTTTTCCTCAGTCTGTGCCTAGGGCTACTTGAAGAGGAAACAAACCATAGAGACAAAACTGAGAACTCCTTTATTTTGTCACGTTTCAAAGAGCTACTACAAACCATGTTGGATTTAGAGTTCCAAATTCATCTATCTATATAGGAGAAAACAGAGGGAAACCTAAATAAAAAAAATGCTACTGTAGACGAACGCTTCAACCTAGTAGAACAGAATTTGGTGAGCCAAGTGGGATTTGTGTACTGATCATCAGCAACAAGTATCATCAAGTTTGGCTGAAAAAATATTTGCTGGTATTTCGGAAACTCGTTATTTCTTAGAAGCTTGGCAACCCCTCTCAATTAAATGCTTTTCCTCAGTTTGTGCCTAGGGCTACTTGAAGAGGAAACAAACCATAGAGACAAAACTGAGAACTCCTTTATTTTGTCAAGTTTCAAAGAGCTACTAAAAACCATGTTGGATTTAGAGTTCCAAATTCATATATCTAAATAGGAGAGAACAGAGGGAAACCTAAATATAAAAACTGCTACTGTAGACGAATGCTTCAACCTAGAAGAACAAAATTTGGTGAGCAAAGTGGGATTTCTGTACTGATCATTACCACCAAGTATCATCAAGATTGGGTGAAAAAATATTTGCTGGTATTTCGGAAACTCGTAATTTCATAGAAGCTTGGCAACCCCTCTCAATGAAAGTGGTTTTCCACAGTCTGTGCCTAGGGCTACTTGAAGAGGAAACAAACTGTAGAGACAAAACTGAGAACTCCTTTATTTTGTCAAGTTTCAAAGAGCTACTACAAACCATGTTGGATTTAGTGTTCCAAATTCATCTATCTATATAGGAGAGATCAGAGGGAAACCTAAATATAAAAACTGCTACTGTAGACGAACGCTTCAACCTAGAAGAACAGAATTTGGTGAGCCAAGTGGGATTTGTGTACTGATCATTAGCAACAAGTATCATCAAGATTGGGAGAAAAAATATTTGCTGGTATTTCGGAAACTAGTAATTTCTTAGAAGCTTGGCAACCCTCTCAATGAAAGTGCTTTTCCACAGTCTGTGACTAGGGCTACTTGAAGAGGAAACAAACCATAGAGAAAAAACTGAGAACTCCTTTATTTTGTCAAGTTTCAAAGAGCTACTACAAACCATGTTGGATTTAGAGTTCCAAATTCATCTATCTATATATGAGAGAACAGAGTGAAACCTAAATATAAAAACTGCTACTGTAGACGAACGCTTCAACCTAGAAGAACAGAATTTGGTGAGCCAAGTGGGATTTGTGTACTGATCATCAGCAACAAGTATCATCAAGATTGGCTGAAAACATATTTGCTGGTATTTCGGAAACTCGTTATTTCTTAGAAGCTTGGCAACCCCTCTCAATGAAAGTGGTTTTCCACAGTCTTTGCCTAGGGCTACTTGAAGAGGAAACAAACCATAGAGACAAAACTGAGAACTCCTTTTTTTTGTCAAGTTTCAAAGAGCTACGAAAAACCATGTTGGATTTAGAGTTCCAAATTCATCTATCTATATAGGAGAGAACAGAGTGAAACCTAAATATAAAAACTGCTACTGTAGACGAACGCTTCAACCTAGAAGAACAGAATTTGGTGAGCCAAGTGGGATTTGTGTACTGATCATTACCACCACGTATCATCAAGATTGGGTGAAAAAATATTTGCTGGTATTTTGGAAACTCGTTATTTCTTAGAAGCTTGGCAACCCCTCTCAATGAAAGTGCTTTTCCACAGTCTGTGCCTAGGGCTACTTGAAGAGGAAACAAACCATAGAGACAAAACTGAGAACTCCTTTATTTTTCACGTTTCAAAGAGCTACTACAAACCATGTTGGATTTAGAGTTCCAAATTGATCTATCTATATAGGAGAGAACAGAGGGAAACCTAAATATAAAAACTGCTACTGTAGACGAACGTTTCAACCTAGAAGAACAGAATTTGGTGAGCCATGTGGGATTTGTGTACTGATCATCAGCAACAGGTATCATCAAGATTGGCTGAAAAAATATTTGCTGGTATTTCGGAAACTCGTTATTTCTTAGAAGCTTGGCAACCCCTCTCAATGAAAGTGCTTTTCCACAGTCTGTGCCTAGGGCTACTTGAAGAGGAAACAAACCATAGAGACAAAATTGAGAACTCCTTTATTTTGTCAAGTTTCAAAGAGCTACTACAAACCATGTGGGATTTAGAGTTCCAAATTCATCTATCTGTATAGGAGAGAACAGAGAGAAACCTAAATATAAAAACTGCTACTGTAGACGAACGCTTCAACCTGGAAGAACAAAATTTGGTGAGCCAAGTGGGATTTGTGTACTGATCATTACCACCAAGTATCATCAAGATTGGGTGAAAAAATATTTGCTGGTATTTCGGAAACTTGTAATTTTTAGAAGCTTGGCAACCACTCTCAATGAAAGTGCTTTTCCACATTCTGTGCCTAGGGCTACTTGAGGAGGAAACAAACCATTGAGACAAAACTGAGAACTCCTTTATTTTGTCAAGTTTCAAAGAGCTACTACAAACCATGTTGGATTTAGAGTTCCAAATTCATATATCTATATAGGAGAGAACAGAGGGAAACCTAAATATAAAAACTGCTACTGTAGACGAACGCTTCAACCTAGAAGAACAGAATTTGGTGAGCCAAGTGGGATTTGTGTACTGATCATTACCACCAAGTATCATCAAGATTGGGTGAAAAAATATTTGCTGGTATTTCGGAAACTTGTAATTTCTGAGAAGCTTGGATACCCCTCTAAATTAAAGTGCTTTTCCACAGCCTGTGCCTAGGGCTATTTGAAGAAAAAACAAACCATAGAGACAAAACTGAGAACTCCTTTATTTTGTCAAGTTTCAAAGAGCTACTAAAAACCATGTTGGATTTAGATTTCCAAATTCATCTATCTATATATGAGAGAACAGAGGGAAACCTAAATATAAAAACTGCTACTGTAGACGAACGCTTCAAACCAGAAGAACAGAATTTGGTGAGCCAAGTGGGATTTGTGTACTGATCATCAGCAACAAGTATCATCAAGATTGGCTGAAAAAATATTTGCTGGTATTTCGGAAACTCGTTATTTCTTAGAAGCTTTGCAACCCGTCTCAATGAAAGTGCTTTTCCTCAGTCTGTGCCTAGGGCTACTTGAAGAGGAAACAAACCATAGAGACAAAACTGAGAACTCCTTTATTTTGTCACGTTTCAAAGAGCTACTACAAACCATGTTGGATTTAGAGTTCCAAATTCATCTATCTATATAGGAGAGAACAGAGGGAAACCTAAATATAAAAACTGCTACTGTAGACGAATGCTTCAACCTAGAAGAACAAAATTTGGTGAGCAAAGTGGGATTTGTGTACTGATCATTAGCAACAAGTATCATCAAGATTGGGTGAAAAAATATTTGCTGGTATTTCGGAAACTCGTTATTTCTTAGAAGCTTGGCAACCCCTGTCAATGAAAGTGCTTTTCCACAGTCTGTGCCTAGGGCTAAGAGAAGAGGAAACAATCCATAGAGACAAAACTGAGAACGCTTTTATTTTTCAAGTTTCAAAGAGCTAGTACAAACCATGTTGGATTTAGGGTTCCAAATTCATCTATCTATACAGGAGAGAACAGAGGGAAACCTAAATATAAAAACTGCTACTGTAGACGAACACTTCAACCTAGAAGAACAAAATTGGTGAGCCAAATGGGAATTGTGTACTGATCATTACCACAAAGTATCATCAAGACTGGGTGAAAAATATTTGCTGGTATTTTGGAAACCCGTTATTTCTTAGAAGCTTTGCAACACATCTCAATGAAAGTGCTTCCACTGTCTGTGCCTAGGGCTACTTGAAGACGAAACAAACCATAGAGACAAAACTGAGAACTCCTTTATTTTGTCAAGATTCAAAGAGCTACTAAAAACCATGTTGGATTTAGAGTTCCAAATTCATCTATCTAAATAGGAGAGAACAGAATGAAACCTATGTGTAAAAACTGCTACTGTAGAAGAATGCTTCAACCTAGAAGAACAAAATTTGGTGAGCAAGTGGGATTTGTGTACTGATCATTACCACCAATTATCATCAAGATTGGGTGAAAAAATATTTGCTGGTATTTCGGAAACTCGTAATTTCTTAGAAGCTTGGCAACCCCTCTCAATGAAAGTGCTTTTCCACAGTCTGTGCCTAGGGCTACTTGAAAAGGAAACAAACCTTAGAGACAAAACTGAGAACTCCTTTATTTTTTCAAGTTTCAAAGACCTACTACAAACCATGTTGGATTTAGAGTTCCAAATTCATCTATCTATATAGGAGAGAACAGAGGGAAATCTAAATATAAAAACTGCTACTGTACACGAACGCTTCAACCTAGAAGAACAGAATTTGGTGAGCCAAGTGGGATTTGTGTACTGATCATCAGCAACAGGTATCATCAAGATTGGCTGAAAAAATATTTGCTGGTATTTCGGAAACTCGTTATTTCTTAGACGCTTGGCAACCCCTCTCAATGAAAGTGCTTTTCCACAGTCTGTGCCTAGAGCTACTTGAAGAGGAAACAAACATAGAGACAAACTGAGAACTCCTTTATTTTGTCAAGTTTCAAAGAGCTAAAAAAACCATGTTGGATTTAGAGTTCCAAATTCATCTATCTAAATAGGAGAGAACACAATGGAACCTATTTATAAAAACTGCTACTGTAGACGAATGCTTCAACCTAGCAGAACAAAATTTGGTGAGCAAAGTGGGATTTGTTTACTGATCATTACCACCTAGTATCATCAAGATTGGGTGAAAAAATATTTGAGGGTATTTCGGAAACTCGTAATTTCTTAGAAGCTTGGCAACCCCTCTCAATGAAAGTGCTTTTCCACAGTCTGTGCCTAGGGCTACTTGAAGAGGAAACAAACCATAGAGACAAAACTGAGAACTCCTTTATTTTGTCAAGTTTCAAAGAGCTACTACCAACCATGTTGGATTTAGAGTTCCAAATTCATCTATGTATATAGGAGAGAACAGAGGGAAACCTAAATATAAAAACTGCTACTGTAGACGAACGCTTCAACCTACAAGAACAAAATTTGGTGAGCCAAGTGGGATTTGTGTACTGATCATTACCACCAAGTAACATCAAGATTGGGTGAAAAAATATTTGCTGCTATTTCGGAAAATCGTTATTTCGTAGAAGCTTGGCACCCCCTCTCAATTAAAGTGCTTTCCACAGTCTGTGCCTAGGGCTACTTGAAGAGGAAACAAACCATAGAGACAAAACTGAGAACTCCTTTATTTTGTCAAGTTTCAAAGAGCTACTACAAACCATGTTGGATTTAGAGTTCCAAATTCATCTATCTATACAGGAGAGAACAGAGGGAAACCGAAATATAAAAACTGCTACTGTAGACGAACGCTTCAACCTAGAAGAACAAAATTTGGTGAGCCAAGTGGGATTTGTGTACTGATCATTACCACCAAGTATCATCAAGATTGGGTGAAAAAATATTTGCTGGTATTTCGGAAACTCGTAATTTCTTAGAAGCTTGGCAACCCCTTTCAATGAAAGTGCTTTTCCACAGTCTGTGCCTAGGGCTACTTGAAGAGGAAACAAACCATAGAGACAAAACTGAGAACTCCTTTATTTTGTCAAGTTTCAAAGAGCTACTACAAACCATGTTGGATTTAGAGTTCCAAATTCATCTATCTATAGGAGAGAACAGAGGGAAACCTAAATATAAAAACTGCTACTGTAGACGAACGCTTCAACCTAGAAGAACAGAATTTGGTGAGCCAAGTGGGATTTGTGTACTGATCATCAGCAACAGGTATCATCAAGATTGGCTGAAAAAATATTTGCTGGTATTTCGGAAACTCGTTATTTCTTAGAAGCTTGGCAACCCCTCTCAATGAAAGTGCTTTTCCACAGTCTGTGCCTAGGGCAACTTGAAGAGGAAACAAACCATTGAGACAAAACTGAGAACTCCTTTATTTTGTCAAGTTTCAAAGAGCTACAAAAAACCATGTTGGAGTTAGAGTTCCAAATTCATCTATCTAAATAGGAGAGAACAGAATGAAACCTATATATAAAAACTGCTACTGTAGACGAATGCTTCAACCTAGAAGAACAAAATTTGGTGAGCAAAGTGGGATTTGTGTACTGATCATTACCACCAAGTATCATCAAGATTGGGTAAAACAATATTTGCTGGTATTTCGGAAACTCGTAATTTCTTAGAAGCTTGGCAACCCCTCTCAATGAAAGTGCTTTTCCACAGTCTGTGCCTAGGGCTACTTGAAGAGGAAACAAACCATAGAGACAAAACTGAGAACTCCTTTATTTTGTCAAGTTTCAAAGAGCTACTACAAACCATGTTGGATTTAGAGTTCCAAATTCATCTATCTATACAGGAGAGAACAGAGGGAAACCTAAATATAAAAACTGCTACTGTAGACGAACGCTTCAACCTAGAAGAACAAAATTTGGTGAGCCAAGTGGGATTTGTGTACTGATCATTACCACCATGTATCATCAAGATTGGGTGAAAAAATATTTGCTGGTATTTCGGAAACTCGTAATTTCTTAGAAGCTTGGCAACCCCTTTCAATGAAAGTGCTTTTCCACAGTCTATGTCTAGGGCTACTTGAAGAGGAAACAAACCATAGAGACAAAACTAAGAACTCCTTTATTTTGTCAAGTTTCAAAGAGCTACTACAAACCATGTTGGATTTAGAGTTCCAAATTCATCTATCTATAGGAGAGAACAGAGGGAAACCTAAATATAAAAACTGCTACTGTAGACGAACGCTTCAACCTAGAAGAACAGAATTTGGTGAGCCAAGTGGGATTTGTGTACTGATCATCAGCAACAGGTATCATCAATATTGGCTGAAAAAATATTTGCTGGTGTTTCGGAAACTCGTTATTTCTTAGAAGCTTGGCAACCCCTCTCAATGAAAGTGCTTTTCCACAGTCTGTGCCTAGGGCAACTTGAAGAGGAAACAAACCATAGAGACAAAACTGAGAACTCCTTTATTTTGTCAAGTTTCAAAGAGCTACAAAAAACCATGTTGGATTTAGATTTCCAAATTTATCTATCTAAATAGGAGAGAACAGAATGAAACCTATATATAAAAACTGCTACTGTAGACGAATGCTTCAACCTAGAAGAACAGAATTTGGTGAGCAAAGTGGGATTTGTGTACTGATCATTACCACCAAGTATCATCAAGATTGGGTGAAACAATATTTGCTGGTATTTCGGAAACTCGTAATTTCTTAGAAGCTTGGCAACCCCTCTCAATGAAAGTGCTTTTCCACAGTCTGTGCCTAGGGCTACTTGAAGAGGAAACAAACCATAGAGACAAAACTGAGAACTCCTTTATTTTGTCAAGTTTCAAAGAGCTACTACAATCCATGTTGGATTTAGAGTTCCAAATTCATCTATGTATATAGGAGAGAACAGAGGGATACCTAAATATAAAAACCGCTACTGTAGACGAACGCTTCAACCTAGAAGAACAAAATTTTGTGAGCCAAGTGGGATTTGTGTACTGATCATTACGACCAAGTATCATCAAGTTTGGGTGAAAAAATATTTGCTGGTATTTCAGAAACTCGTTATTTCTTAGAAGCTTGGCAACCCCTCTCAATGAAACTGCTTTTCCACTGTGTGTGCCTAGGGCTACTTGAAGAGGAAACAATCCGTAGAGACAAAACTGAGAACTCCTTTATTTTGTCAATTTTCAAAGAGCTACTAAAAACCATGTTGGATTTAGAGTTCCAAATTCATCTATCTATACAGGAGAGAACAGAGGGAAACCTAAATATAAAAACTGCTACTGTAGACGAACGCTTCAACCTAGAAGAACAAAATTTGGTGAGCCAAGTGGGATTTGTGTACTGATCATTACCACCATGTATCATCAAGATTGGGTGAAAAAATATTTGCTGGTATTTCGGAAACTCGTAATTTCTTAGAAGCTTGGCAACCCCTCTCACTGAAAGTGCTTTTCCACAGTCTGTGCCTAGGGCTACTTGAAGAGGAAACAAACCATAGAGACAAAACTGAGAACTCCTTTATTTTGTCAAGTTTCAAAGAGCTACTACAAACCATGTTGGATTTAGAGTTCCAAATTCATCTATCTATATAGGAGAGAACAGAGGGAAACCTAAATATAAAAACTGCTACTGTAGACGAACGCTTGAACCTAGAAGAACAGAATTTGGTGAGCCAAGTGGGATTTCTGTACTGATCATCAGCAACAGGTATCATCAAGATTGGCTGAAAAAATATTTGCTGGTATTTCGGAAACTCGTTATTTCTTAGAAGCTTGGCAACCCCTCTCAATGAAAGTTCTTTTCCACAGTCTATGCCTAGGGCTACTTGAAGAGGAAACAAACCATAGAGACAAAACTGAGAACTCCTTTATTTTGTCAAGTTTCAAAGAGCTACTACAAACCATGTTGTATTTAGAGTTCCAAATTCATCTATCTATATAGGAGAGAACAGAGTGAAACCTAAATATAAAAACTGCTACTGTAGACGAACGCTTCAACCTAGAAGAACAAAATTTGGTGAGCCAAGTGGGATTTGTGTACTCATCATTACCACCAATTATCATCAAGATTGGGTGAAAAAATATTTGCTGGTATTTCGGATTCTTTATTTCTTAGAAGCTTGGCAACCCTTCTCAATGAAAGTGCTTTTCCACAGTCTGTGCCTAGAGGGCTACTTGAAAAGGAAACAAACCTTAGAGACAAAACTGAGAACTCCTTTATTTTTTCAAGTTTCAAAGAGCTACTACAAACCATGTTGGATTTAGAGTTCCAAATTCATCTATCTATATAGGAGAGAACAGAGGGAAACCAAAATATAAAAACTGCTACTGTAGACGAACGCTTCAACCTAGAAGAACAGAATTTGGTGAGCCAAGTGGGATTTGTGTACTGATCATCAGCAACAGGTATCATCAAGATTGGCTGAAAAAATATTTGCTGGTATTTCGGAAACTCGTTATTTCTTAGACGCTTGGCAACCCCTCTCAATGAAAGTGCTTTTCCACAGTCTGTGCCTAGGGCTACTTGAAGAGGAAACAAACAATAGAGACAAAACTGAGAACTCCTTTATTTTGTCAAGTTTCAAAGAGCTAAAAAAACCATGTTGGATTTAGAGTTCCAAATTCATCTATCTAAATAGGAGAGAACAGAATGAAACCTATATATAAAAACTGCTACTGTAGACGAATGCTTCAACCTAGCAGAACAAAATTTGGTGAGCAAAGTGGGATTTGTTTACTGATCATTACCACCTAGTATCATCAAGATTGGGTGAAAAAATATTTGCTGGTATTTCGGAAACTCGTAATTTCTTAGAAGCTTGGCAACCCCTCTCAATGAAAGTGCTTTTCCACATTCTGTGCCCAGGGCTACTTGAAGAGGAAACAAACCATAGAGACAAAACTGAGAACTCCTTTATTT
>NW_027516776.1:0-53295 GCF_048772815.1 Callospermophilus lateralis
TTTCACTCTGTTTTTTCCTATATAGATAGATGTGTTGGGAACTCTAAATGAAACACGGTTTGTGCTAGCTCTTTGAAAATTGACAAAATAAAGTAGTTTTAGGTTCTGTCTCTATGGTTTGTTTCCTCTTGAAGCAGCCCTAACTGGAGACTGCCTAAATACACTTTCATTGGAAACGTGTGCCAAGCGACCAAAAGTACTGGTTTTCTGAAATCACGGCAAACATTTTTTCACCCAATCTGGATGATTCTCTGTGGTAGTGATCAGTTCACTAAGTCAACTTGGCTTCCCAATTTTCACTCTTCTAGGTAGAAGCGTTCGTTTCCCAGTAAGAGTTTGAATTTTTAGGTTTCACTCTGTTTTCTCCTATATAGATAGATGTGTTGGGAACTCTAAATGAAACACGGTTTGTGCTAGCTCTTTGAAAATTGACAAAATAAATAGTTCTACGTTCTGTCTCTAAGGTTTGTTTCCTCTTGAAGCAGCCCTAAGCAGAGACTGCCTAAAGACATTTTCATTGGAAAGGGGTGCCAAGCGTCCAAAAGTACTGGTTTTCTGAAATCTCGGCAAACATTTTTTCACCCAATATTGATGATTCTCTGTGGTAGTGATCAGTTCACTAAGCCCACTTGGCTGCCAAATTTTCACTCTTCTAGGTTGAAGCGTGTGTTTCCAGTAAGAGTTTGAATTTTTAGGTTTCACTGTGTTTTCTCCTATATAGATAGATGGGTTGGGAACTCTAAATGAAACACGGCTTGTGCTAGCTCTTTGAAAATTGACAAAATAAAGTAGATTTAGGTTCTGTCTCTATGGTTTTTTTCCTCTTGAAGCAGCCCTAAGCAGAGCCTGCCTAAAGAATTTTCATTGGAAAGGTGTGCCAAGCGTCCAAAAGTACTGGTTTTCTGAAATCTCGGCAAACATTTTTTCACCCAATATTGATGATTCTCTGTGGTAATGATCAGTTCACTAAGTCCACTTGGCTGCCCAATTTTCACTCTTCTAGGTTGAAGCGTTCGTTTCCAGTAAGAGTTTGAATTTTTAGGTTTCACTCTGTTTTCTCCTATATAGATAGATGTGTTGGAAACTCTAAATGAAACACGGTTTGTGCTAGCTCTTTGAAAATTGACAAAATAAAGTAGTTCTAAGTTCTGTCTCTAAGGTTTGTTTCCTCTTGAAGCAGCCCTAAGCAGAGCCTGCCTAAAGACATTTTCATTGGAAAGGTGTGCCAAGCGTCCAAAAGTACTGGTTTTCTGAAATCTCGGCAAACCTTTTTCACCCAATCTTGATGAGACATTGTGGTAGTGATCAGTTCACTAAGTCCACTTGGTTGCCCAATTTTTCACTCTTCTAGGTTGAAGCGTTCGATTCCAGTAAGAGTTTGAGTTTTTAGGTTTCACTCTGTTTTCTCCTATATAGATAGATGTGTTGGGAACTCTAAATGAAACACGGTTTGTGCTAGCTCTTTGAAAATTGACAAAATAGAGTGGTTTTAGGTTCTGTCTCCATGGTTTGTTTTTTCTTGAAGCGGCCCTAACTAGAGACTGCCTAAGTACACTTTCATTGGAAAGGTGTGCCAAGCGTCCAAAAGCACTGGTTTTCTGAAATGTCGGCAAACATTTTTTCACCCAATCTTGATGATTCTCTGTGGTAATGATCAGTTCACTAAGCCCACTTGGCTGCCCAATATTCACTCTTCTAGGTTGAAGCGTTCGTTTCCAATAAGAGTTTGAATTTTTAGGTTTCACTCTGTTTTCTCCTATATAGATAGATGTGTTGGGAACTCTAAATGAAACACGGTTTGTGCTAGCTCTTTGAAAATTGACAAAATAAAGTAGTTCTAAGTTCTGTCTCAAAAGTTGTTTCCTCTTGAAGCAGCCCTAAGCAGAGCCTGCCTAAAGACATTTTCATTGGAAAGGTGTGCCAAGCGTCCAAAAGTACTGGTTTTCTGAAATCTCGGCAAACCTTTTTTCACCCAATCTTGATGAGACATTGTGGTAGTGATCAGTTCACTAAGTCCACTTGGCTGCCCAATTTTCACTATTCTAGGTTGAAGCGTTCGTTTCCAATAAGAGTTTGAATTTTTAGGTTTCACTCTGTTTTTTCCTATATAGATAGATGTGTTGGGAACTCTAAATGAAACACGGTTTGTGCTAGCTCTTTGAAAATTGACAAAATAAAGTAGTTTTAGGTTCTGTCTCTATGGTTTGTTTCCTCTTGAAGCAGCCCTAACTGGAGACTGCCTAAATACACTTTCATTGGAAACGTGTGCCCAAGCGACCAAAAGTACTGGTTTTCTGAAATCACGGCAAACATTTTTTCACCCAATCTGGATGATTCTCTGTGGTAGTGATCAGTTCACTAAGTCAACATGGCTTCCCAATTTTCACTGTTCTAGGTAGAAGCGTTCGTTTCCAGTAAGAGTTTGAATTTTTAGGTTTCACTCTGTTTTCTCCTATATAGATAGATGTGTTGGGAACTCTAAATGAAACACGGGTTGTGCTAGCTCTTTGAAAATTGACAAAATAAATAGTTCTACGTTCTGTCTCTAAGGTTTGTTTCCTCTTGAAGCAGCCCTAAGCAGAGACTGCCTAAAGACATTTTCATTGGAAAGGGTGCCAAGCGTCCAAAAGTACTGGTTTTCTGAAATCTCGCCAAACATTTTTTCACCCAATATTGATGATTCTCTGTGGTAGTGACCAGTTCACTAAGCCCACTTGGCTGCCCAATTTTCACTCTTCTAAGTTGAAGCGTTCGTTTCCAGTAAGAGTTTGAATTTTTAGGTTTCACTGTGTTTTCTCCTATATAGATAGATGTGATTGGAACTCTAAATGAAACACGGTTTGTGCTAGCTCTTTGAAAATTGACAAAATAAAGTAGTTTTAGGTTCTGTCTCTATGGTTTGTTTCCTCTTCAAGCAGCCCTAACTGGAGACTGCCTAAATACACTTTCATTGGAAACGTGTGCCAAGCGTCCAAAAGTACTGGTTTTCTGAAATCTCGGCAAATATTTTTTCACCCAAACTGGATGATTCTCTGTGGTAGTGATCAGTTCACTACGTCCACTTGGCTGCCCAATTTTCACTCTTCTAGGTTGAAGCGTTCGTTTCCAGTAAGAGTTTGAATTTTTAGGTTTCACTCTGTTTTCTCCTATATAAATAGATGTGTTGGGAACTCTAAATGAAACACGGTTTGTGCTAGCTCTTTGAAAATTGACAAAATAAAGTAGTTTTAGGTTCTGTCTCTATGGTTTGTTTCCTCTTGAAGCAGCCCTAACTGGAGACTGCCTAAATACACTTTCATTGGAAAGGTGTGGGAAGCGTCCAAAAGTACTGGTTTTCTGAAATCTCGGCAAACATTTTTTCACCCAATATTGATGATTCTCTGTGGTAGTGATCAGTTCACTAAGCCCACTTGGCTGCCAAATTTTCACTCTTCTAGGTTGAAGCGTGTGTTTCCAGTAAGAGTTTGAATTTTTAGGTTTCACTGTGTTTTCTCCTATATAGATAGATGGGTTGGGAACTCTAAATGAAACACGGCTTGTGCTAGCTCTTTGAAAATTGACAAAATAAAGTAGATTTAGGTTCTGTCTCTATGGTTTGTTTCCTCTTGAAGCAGCCCTAAGCAGAGCCTGCCTAAAGACATTTTCATTGGAAAGGTGTGCCAAGCGTCCAAAAGTACTGGTTTTCTGAAATCTCGGCAAACCTTTTTCACCCAATCTTGATGAGACATTGTGGTAGTGATCAGTTCACTAAGTCCACTTGGCTGCCCAATTTTCACTCTTCTAGGTTGAAGCGTTCGATTCCAGTAAGAGTTTGAGTTTTTAGGTTTCACTCTGTTTTCTCCTATATAGATAGATGTGTTGGGAACTCTAAATGAAACACGGTTTGTGCTAGCTCTTTGAAAATTGACAAAATAGAGTGGTTTTAGGTTCTGTCTCCATGGTTTGTTTTTTCTTGAAGCAGCCCTAACTAGAGACTGCCTAAGTACACTTTCATTGGAAAGGTGTGCCCAAGCGTCCAAAAGCACTGGTGTTCTGAAATGTCGGCAAACATTTTTTCACCCAATCTTGATGATTCTCTGTGGTAATGATCAGTTCACTAAGCCCACTTGGCTGCCCAATATTCACTCTTCTAGGTTGAAGCGTTCGTTTCCAATAAGAGTTTGAATTTTTAGGTTTCACTCTGTTTTCTCCTATATAGATAGATGTGTTGGGAACTCTAAATGAAACACGGTTTGTGCTAGCTCTTTGAAAATTGACAAAATAAAGTAGTTCTAAGTTCTGTCTCAAAGGTTGTTTCCTCTTGAAGCAGCCCTAAGCAGAGCCTGCCTAAAGACATTTTCATTGGAAAGGTGTGCCAAGCGTCCAAAAGTACTGGTTTTCTGAAATCTCGGCAAACCTTTTTTCACCCAATCTTGATGAGACATTGTGGTAGTGATCAGTTCACTAAGTCCACTTGGCTGCCCAATTTTCACTCTTCTAGGTTGAAGCGTTCGTTTCCAATAAGAGTTTGAATTTTTAGGTTTCACTCTGTTTTCTCCTATATAGATAGATGTGTTGGGAACTCTAAATGAAACACGGTTTGTGCTAGCTCTTTGAAAATTGACAAAATAGAGTAGTTTTAGGTTCTGTCTCCATGGTTTGTTTTTTCTTGAAGCAGCCCTAACTAGAGACTGCCTAAGTACACTTTCATTGGAAAGGTGTGCCAAGCGTCCAAAAGCACTGGTTTTCTGAAATCTCGGCAAACATTTTTTCACCCAATCTTGATGATTCTCTGTGGTAATGATCAGTTCACTAAGGCCACTTGGCTGCCCAATATTCACTCTTCTAGGTTGAAGCGTTCGTTTCCAGTAAGAGTTTGAATTTTTAGGTTTCACTCTGTTTTTTCCTATATAGATAGATGTGTTGGGAACTCTAAATGAAACACGGTTTGTGCTAGCTCTTTGAAAATTGACAAAATAAAGTAGTTTTAGGTTCTGTCTCTATGGTTTGTTTCCTCTTGAAGCAGCCCTAAGCAGAGCCTGCCTAAAGACATTTTCATTGGAAAGGTGTGCCAAGCGTCCAAAAGTACTGGTTTTCTGAAATCTCGGCAAACCTTTTTTCACCCAATCTTGATGAGACATTGTGGTAGTGATCAGTTCACTAAGTCCACTTGGCTGCCCAATTTTCACTCTTCTAGGTTGAAGCGTTCGTTTCCAATAAGAGTTTGAATTTTTAGGTTTCACTCTGTTTTTTCCTATATAGATAGATGTGTTGGGAACTCTAAATGAAACACGGTTTGTGCTAGCTCTTTGAAAATTGACAAAATAAAGTAGTTTTAGGTTCTGTCTCTATGGTTTGTTTCCTCTTGAAGCAGCCCTAACTGGAGACTGCCTAAATACACTTTCATTGGAAACGTGTGCCAAGCGACCAAAAGTACTGGTTTTCTGAAATCACGGCAAACATTTTTTCACCCAATCTGGATGATTCTCTGTGGTAGTGATCAGTTCACTAAGTCAACTTGGCTTCCCAATTTTCACTCTTCTAGGTAGAAGCGTTCGTTTCCAGTAAGAGTTTGAATTTTTAGGTTTCACTCTGTTTTCTCCTATATAGATAGATGTGTTGGGAACTCTAAATGAAACACGGTTTGTGCTAGCTCTTTGAAAATTGACAAAATAAATAGTTCTACGTTCTGTCTCTAAGGTTTGTTTCCTCTTGAAGCAGCCCTAAGCAGAGACTGCCTAAAGACATTTTCATTGGAAAGGGGTGCCAAGCGTCCAAAAGTACTGGTTTTCTGAAATCTCGGCAAACATTTTTTCACCCAATATTGATGATTCTCTGTGGTAGTGACCAGTTCACTAAGCCCACTTGGCTGCCCAATTTTCACTCTTCTAAGTTGAAGCGTTCGTTTCCAGTAAGAGTTTGAATTTTTAGGTTTCACTGTGTTTTCTCCTATATAGATAGATGTGATTGGAACTCTAAATGAAACACGGTTTGTGCTAGCTCTTTGAAAATTGACAAAATAAAGTAGTTTTAGGTTCTGTCTCTATGGTTTGTTTCCTCTTCAAGCAGCCCTAACTGGAGACTGCCTAAATACACTTTCATTGGAAATGTGTGCCAAGCGTCCAAAAGTACTGGTTTTCTGAAATCTCGGCAAATATTTTTTCACCCAAACTGGATGATTCTCTGTGGTAGTGATCAGTTCACTAAGTCCACTTGGCTGCCCAATTTTCACTCTTCTAGGTTGAAGCGTTCGTTTCCAGTAAGAGTTTGAATTTTTAGGTTTCACTCTGTTTTCTCCTATATAGATAGATGTGTTGGGAACTCTAAATGAAACACGGTTTGTGCTAGCTCTTTGAAAATTGACAAAATAAAGTAGTTTTAGGTTCTGTCTCTATGGTTTGTTTCCTCTTGAAGCAGCCCTAACTGGAGACTGCCTAAATACACTTTCATTGGAAAGGTGTGGGAAGCGTCCAAAAGTACTGGTTTTCTGAAATCTCGGCAAACATTTTTTCACCCAATATTGATGATTCTCTGTGGTAGTGATCAGTTCACTAAGCCCACTTGGCTGCCAAATTTTCACTCTTCTAGGTTGAAGCGTGTGTTTCCAGTAAGAGTTTGAATTTTTAGGTTTCACTGTGTTTTCTCCTATATAGATAGATGGGTTGGGAACTCTAAATGAAACACGGCTTGTGCTAGCTCTTTGAAAATTGACAAAATAAAGTAGATTTAGGTTCTGTCTCTATGGTTTGTTTCCTCTTGAAGCAGCCCTAAGCAGAGCCTGCCTAAAGAATTTTCATTGGAAAGGTGTGCCAAGCGTCCAAAAGTACTGGTTTTCTGAAATCTCGGCAAACATTTTTTCACCCAATATTGATGATTCTCTGTGGTAATGATCAGTTCACTAAGTCCACTTGGCTGCCCAATTTTCACTCTTCTAGGTTGAAGCGTTCGTTTCCAGTAAGAGTTTGAATTTTTAGGTTTCACTCTGTTTTCTCCTATATAGATAGATGTGTTGGAAACTCTAAATGAAACACGGTTTGTGCTAGCTCTTTGAAAATTGACAAAATAAAGTAGTTCTAAGTTCTGTCTCTAAGGTTTGTTTCCTCTTGAAGCAGCCCTAAGCAGAGCCTGCCTAAAGACATTTTCATTGGAAAGGTGTGCCAAGCGTCCAAAAGTACTGGTTTTCTGAAATCTCGGCAAACCTTTTTCACCCAATCTTGATGAGACATTGTGGTAGTGATCAGTTCACTAAGTCCACTTGGCTGCCCAATTTTCACTCTTCTAGGTTGAAGCGTTCGATTCCAGTAAGAGTTTGAGTTTTTAGGTTTCACTCTGTTTTCTCCTATATAGATAGATGTGTTGGGAACTCTAAATGAAACACGGTTTGTGCTAGCTCTTTGAAAATTGACAAAATAGAGTGGTTTTAGGTTCTGTCTTTATGGTTTGTTTTTTCTTGAAGCAGCCCTAACTAGAGACTGCCTAAGTACACTTTCATTGGAAAGGTGTGCCAAGCGTCCAAAAGCACTGGTTTTCTGAAATGTCGGCAAACATTTTTTCACCCAATCCTGATGATTCTCTGTGGTAATGATCAGTTCACTAAGCCCACTTGGCTGCCCAATATTCACTCTTCTAGGTTGAAGCGTTCGTTTCCAATAAGAGTTTGAATTTTTAGGTTTCACTCTGTTTTCTCCTATATAGATAGATGTGTTGGGAACTCTAAATGAAACACGGTTTGTGCAGGCTCTTTGAAAATTGACAAAATAAAGTAGTTTTAGGTTCTGTCTCTATGGTTTGTTTCCTCTTGAAGCAGCCCTAAGCAGAGCCTGCCTAAAGACATTTTCATTGGAAAGGTGTGCCAAGCGTCCAAAAGTACTGGTTTTCTGAAATCTCGGCAAACCTTTTTTCACCCAATCTTGATGAGACATTGTGGTAGTGATCAGTTCACTAAGTCCACTTGGCTGCCCAATTTTCACTCTTCTAGGTTGAAGCGTTCGTTTCCAATAAGAGTTTGAATTTTTAGGTTTCACTCTGTTTTTTCCTATATAGATAGATGTGTTGGGAACTCTAAATGAAACACGGTTTGTGCTAGCTCTTTGAAAATTGACAAAATAAAGTAGTTTTAGGTTCTGTCTCTATGGTTTGTTTCCTCTTGAAGCAGCCCTAACTAGAGACTGCCTAAGTACACTTTCATTGGAAAGGTGTGCCAAGCGTCCAAAAGCACTGGTTTTCTGAAATGTCGGCAAACATTTTTTCACCCAATCTTGATGATTCTCTGTGGTAATGATCAGTTCACTAAGCCCACTTGGCTGCCCAATATTCACTCTTCTAGGTTGAAGCGTTCGTTTCCAATAAGAGTTTGAATTTTTAGGTTTCACTCTGTTTTCTCCTATATAGATAGATGTGTTGGGAACTCTAAATGAAACACGGTTTGTGCTAGCTCTTTGAAAATTGACAAAATAAATAGTTCTACGTTCTGTCTCTAAGGTTTGTTTCCTCTTGAAGCAGCCCTAAGCAGAGACTGCCTAAAGACATTTTCATTGGAAAGGGGTGCCAAGCGTCCAAAAGTACTGGTTTTCTGAAATCTCGGCAAACATTTTTTCACCCAATATTGATGATTCTCTGTGGTAGTGACCAGTTCACTAAGCCCACTTGGCTGCCCAATTTTCACTCTTCTAAGTTGAAGCGTTCGTTTCCAGTAAGAGTTTGAATTTTTAGGTTTCACTGTGTTTTCTCCTATATAGATAGATGTGATTGGAACTCTAAATGAAACACGGTTTGTGCTAGCTCTTTGAAAATTGACAAAATAAAGTAGTTTTAGGTTCTGTCTCTATGGTTTGTTTCCTCTTCAAGCAGCCCTAACTGGAGACTGCCTAAATACACTTTCATTGGAAATGTGTGCCAAGCGTCCAAAAGTACTGGTTTTCTGAAATCTCGGCAAATATTTTTTCACCCAAACTGGATGATTCTCTGTGGTAGTGATCAGTTCACTAAGTCCACTTGGCTGCCCAATTTTCACTCTTCTAGGTTGAAGCGTTCGTTTCCAGTAAGAGTTTTGAATTTTAGGTTTCACTCTGTTTTCTCCTATATAGATAGATGTGTTGGGAACTCTAAATGAAACACGGTTTGTGCTAGCTCTTTGAAAATTGACAAAATAAAGTAGTTTTAGGTTCTGTCTCTATGGTTTGTTTCCTCTTGAAGCAGCCCTAACTGGAGACTGCCTAAATACACTTTCATTGGAAAGGTGTGGGAAGCGTCCAAAAGTACTGGTTTTCTGAAATCTCGGCAAACATTTTTTCACCCAATATTGATGATTCTCTGTGGTAGTGATCAGTTCACTAAGCCCCACTTGGCTGCCAAATTTTCACTCTTCTAGGTTGAAGCGTGTGTTTCCAGTAAGAGTTTGAATTTTTAGGTTTCACTGTGTTTTCTCCTATATAGATAGATGGGTTGGGAACTCTAAATGAAACACGGCTTGTGCTAGCTCTTTGAAAATTGACAAAATAAAGTAGATTTAGGTTCTGTCTCTATGGTTTGTTTCCTCTTGAAGCAGCCCTAAGCAGAGCCTGCCTAAAGAATTTTCATTGGAAAGGTGTGCCAAGCGTCCAAAAGTACTGGTTTTCTGAAATCTCGGCAAACATTTTTTCACCCAATATTGATGATTCTCTGTAGTAATGATCAGTTCACTAAGTCCACTTGGCTGCCCAATTTTCACTCTTCTAGGTTGAAGCGTTCGTTTCCAATAAGAGTTTGAATTTTTAGGTTTCACTCTGTTTTCTCCTATATAGATAGATGTGTTGGGAACTCTAAATGAAACACGGTTTGTGCTAGCTCTTTGAAAATTGACAAAATAGAGTAGTTTTAGGTTCTGTCTCCATGGTTTGTTTTTTCTTGAAGCAGCCCTAACTAGAGACTGCCTAAGTACACTTTCATTGGAAAGGTGTGCCAAGCGTCCAAAAGCACTGGTTTTCTGAAATCTCGGCAAACATTTTTTCACCCAATCTTGATGATTCTCTGTGGTAATGATCAGTTCACTAAGCCCACTTGGCTGCCCAATATTCACTCTTCTAGGTTGAAGCGTTCGTTTCCAGTAAGAGTTTGAATTTTTAGGTTTCACTCTGTTTTTTCCTATATAGATAGATGTGTTGGGAACTCTAAATGAAACACGGTTTGTGCTAGCTCTTTGAAAATTGACAAAATAAAGTAGTTTTAGGTTCTGTCTCTATGGTTTGTTTCCTCTTGAAGCAGCCCTAAGCAGAGCCTGCCTAAAGACATTTTCATTGGAAAGGGGTGCCAAGTGTCCAAAAGTACTGGTTTTCTGAAATCTCAGCAAACCTTTTTTCACCCAATCTTGATGAGACATTGTGGTAGTGATCAGTTCACTAAGTCCACTTGGCTGCCCAATTTTCACTCTTCTAGGTTGAAGCGTTCGATTCCAGTAAGAGTTTGAGTTTTTAGGTTTCACTCTGTTTTCTCCTATATAGATAGATGTGTTGGGAACTCTAAATGAAACACGGTTTGTGCTAGCTCTTTGAAAATTCACAAAATAGAGTGGTTTTAGGTTCTGTCTCCATGGTTTGTTTTTTCTTGAAGCAGCCCTAACTAGAGACTGCCTAAGTACACTTTCATTGGAAAGGTGTGCCAAGCGTCCAAAAGCACTGGTTTTCTGAAATGTCGGCAAACATTTTTTCACCCAATCTTGATGATTCTCTGTGGTAATGATCAGTTCACTAAGCCCACTTGGCTGCCCAATATTCACTCTTCTAGGTTGAAGCGTTCGTTTCCAATAAGAGTTTGAATTTTTAGGTTTCACTCTGTTTTCTCCTATATAGATAGATGTGTTGGGAACTCTAAATGAAACACGGTTTGTGCTAGCTCTTTGAAAATTGACAAAATAAATAGTTCTACGTTCTGTCTCTAAGGTTTGTTTCCTCTTGAAGCAGCCCTAAGCAGAGACTGCCTAAAGACATTTTCATTGGAAAGGGGTGCCAAGCGTCCAAAAGTACTGGTTTTCTGAAATCTCGGCAAACATTTTTTCACCCAATATTGATGATTCTCTGTGGTAGTGACCAGTTCACTAAGCCCACTTGGCTGCCCAATTTTCACTCTTCTAAGTTGAAGCGTTCGTTTCCAGTAAGAGTTTGAATTTTTAGGTTTCACTGTGTTTTCTCCTATATAGATAGATGTGATTGGAACTCTAAATGAAACACGGTTTGTGCTAGCTCTTTGAAAATTGACAAAATAAAGTAGTTTTAGGTTCTGTCTCTATGGTTTGTTTCCTCTTCAAGCAGCCCTAACTGGAGACTGCCTAAATACACTTTCATTGGAAATGTGTGCCAAGCGTCCAAAAGTACTGGTTTTCTGAAATCTCGGCAAATATTTTTTCACCCAAACTGGATGATTCTCTGTGGTAGTGATCAGTTCACTAAGTCCACTTGGCTGCCCAATTTTCACTCTTCTAGGTTGAAGCGTTCGTTTCCAGTAAGAGTTTGAATTTTTAGGTTTCACTCTGTTTTCTCCTATATAGATAGATGTGTTGGGAACTCTAAATGAAACACGGTTTGTGCTAGCTCTTTGAAAATTGACAAAATAAAGTAGTTTTAGGTTCTGTCTCTATGGTTTGTTTCCTCTTGAAGCAGCCCTAACTGGAGACTGCCTAAATACACTTTCATTGGAAAGGTGTGGGAAGCGTCCAAAAGTACTGGTTTTCTGAAATCTCGGCAAACATTTTTTCACCCAATATTGATGATTCTCTGTGGTAGTGATCAGTTCACTAAGCCCACTTGGCTGCCAAATTTTCACTCTTCTAGGTTGAAGCGTGTGTTTCCAGTAAGAGTTTGAATTTTTAGGTTTCACTGTGTTTTCTCCTATATAGATAGATGGGTTGGGAACTCTAAATGAAACACGGCTTGTGCTAGCTCTTTGAAAATTGACAAAATAAAGTAGATTTAGGTTCTGTCTCTATGGTTTGTTTCCTCTTGAAGCAGCCCTAAGCAGAGCCTGCCTAAAGAATTTTCATTGGAAAGGTGTGCCAAGCGTCCAAAAGTACTGGTTTTCTGAAATCTCGGCAAACATTTTTTCACCCAATATTGATGATTCTCTGTGGTAATGATCAGTTCACTAAGTCCACTTGGCTGCCCAATTTTCACTCTTCTAGGTTGAAGCGTTCGTTTCCAATAAGAGTTTGAATTTTTAGGTTTCACTCTGTTTTCTCCTATATAGATAGATGTGTTGGGAACTCTAAATGAAACACGGTTTGTGCTAGCTCTTTGAAAATTGACAAAATAGAGTAGTTTTAGGTTCTGTCTCCATGGTTTGTTTTTTCTTGAAGCAGCCCTAACTAGAGACTGCCTAAGTACACTTTCATTGGAAAGGTGTGCCAAGCGTCCAAAAGCACTGGTTTTCTGAAATCTCGGCAAACATTTTTTCACCCAATCTTGATGATTCTCTGTGGTAATGATCAGTTCACTAAGCCCACTTGGCTGCCCAATATTCACTCTTCTAGGTTGAAGCGTTCGTTTCCAGTAAGAGTTTGAATTTTTAGGTTTCACTCTGTTTTTTCCTATATAGATAGATGTGTTGGGAACTCTAAATGAAACACGGTTTGTGCTAGCTCTTTGAAAATTGACAAAATAAAGTAGTTTTAGGTTCTGTCTCTATGGTTTGTTTTTTCTTGAAGCAGCCCTAAGCAGAGCCTGCCTAAAGACATTTTCATTGGAAAGGGGTGCCAAGCGTCCAAAAGTACTGGTTTTCTGAAATCTCGGCAAACCTTTTTTCACCCAATCTTGATGAGACATTGTGGTAGTGATCAGTTCACTAAGTCCACTTGGCTGCCCAATTTTCACTCTTCTAGGTTGAAGCGTTCGATTCCAGTAAGAGTTTGAGTTTTTAGGTTTCACTCTGTTTTCTCCTATATAGATAGATGTGTTGGGAACTCTAAATGAAACACGGTTTGTGCTAGCTCTTTGAAAATTCACAAAATAGAGTGGTTTTAGGTTCTGTCTCCATGGTTTGTTTTTTCTTGAAGCAGCCCTAACTAGAGACTGCCTAAGTACACTTTCATTGGAAAGGTGTGCCAAGCGTCCAAAAGCACTGGTTTTCTGAAATGTCGGCAAACATTTTTTCACCCAATCTTGATGATTCTCTGTGGTAATGATCAGTTCACTAAGCCCACTTGGCTGCCCAATATTCACTCTTCTAGGTTGAAGTGTTCGTTTCCAATAAGAGTTTGAATTTTTAGGTTTCACTCTGTTTTCTCCTATATAGATAGATGTGTTGGGAACTCTAAATGAAACACGGTTTGTGCTAGCTCTTTGAAAATTGACAAAATAAATAGTTCTACGTTCTGTCTCTAAGGTTTGTTTCCTCTTGAAGCAGCCCTAAGCAGAGACTGCCTAAAGACATTTTCATTGGAAAGGGGTGCCAAGCGTCCAAAAGTACTGGTTTTCTGAAATCTCGGCAAACATTTTTTCACCCAATATTGATGATTCTCTGTGGTAGTGACCAGTTCACTAAGCCCACTTGGCTGCCCAATTTTCACTCTTCTAAGTTGAAGCGTTCGTTTCCAGTAAGAGTTTGAATTTTTAGGTTTCACTGTGTTTTCTCCTATATAGATAGATGTGATTGGAACTCTAAATGAAACACGGTTTGTGCTAGCTCTTTGAAAATTGACAAAATAAAGTAGTTTTAGGTTCTGTCTCTATGGTTTGTTTCCTCTTCAAGCAGCCCTAACTGGAGACTGCCTAAATACACTTTCATTGGAAATGTGTGCCAAGCGTCCAAAAGTACTGGTTTTCTGAAATCTCGGCAAATATTTTTTCACCCAAACTGGATGATTCTCTGTGGTAGTGATCAGTTCACTAAGTCCACTTGGCTGCCCAATTTTCACTCTTCTAGGTTGAAGCGTTCGTTTCCAGTAAGAGTTTGAATTTTTAGGTTTCACTCTGTTTTCTCCTATATAGATAGATGTGTTGGGAACTCTAAATGAAACACGGTTTGTGCTAGCTCTTTGAAAATTGACAAAATAAAGTAGTTTTAGGTTCTGTCTCTATGGTTTGTTTCCTCTTGAAGCAGCCCTAACTGGAGACTGCCTAAATACACTTTCATTGGAAAGGTGTGGGAAGCGTCCAAAAGTACTGGTTTTCTGAAATCTCGGCAAACATTTTTTCACCCAATATTGATGATTCTCTGTGGTAGTGATCAGTTCACTAAGCCCACTTGGCTGCCAAATTTTCACTCTTCTAGGTTGAAGCGTGTGTTTCCAGTAAGAGTTTGAATTTTTAGGTTTCACTGTGTTTTCTCCTATATAGATAGATGGGTTGGGAACTCTAAATGAAACACGGCTTGTGCTAGCTCTTTGAAAATTGACAAAATAAAGTAGATTTAGGTTCTGTCTCTATGGTTTGTTTCCTCTTGAAGCAGCCCTAAGCAGAGCCTGCCTAAAGAATTTTCATTGGAAAGGTGTGCCAAGCGTCCAAAAGTACTGGTTTTCTGAAATCTCGGCAAACATTTTTTCACCCAATATTGATGATTCTCTGTGGTAATGATCAGTTCACTAAGTCCACTTGGCTGCCCAATTTTCACTCTTCTAGGTTGAAGCGTTCGTTTCCAGTAAGAGTTTGAATTTTTAGGTTTCACTCTGTTTTCTCCTATATAGATAGATGTGTTGGAAACTCTAAATGAAACACGGTTTGTGCTAGCTCTTTGAAAATTGACAAAATAAAGTAGTTCTAAGTTCTGTCTCTAAGGTTTGTTTCCTCTTGAAGCAGCCCTAAGCAGAGCCTGCCTAAAGACATTTTCATTGGAAAGGTGTGCCAAGCGTCCAAAAGTACTGGTTTTCTGAAATCTCGGCAAACCTTTTTCACCCAATCTTGATGAGACATTGTGGTAGTGATCAGTTCACTAAGTCCACTTGGCTGCCCAATTTTCACTCTTCTAGGTTGAAGCGTTCGATTCCAGTAAGAGTTTGAGTTTTTAGGTTTCACTCTGTTTTCTCCTATATAGATAGATGTGTTGGGAACTCTAAATGAAACACGGTTTGTGCTAGCTCTTTGAAAATTGACAAAATAGAGTGGTTTTAGGTTCTGTCTTTATGGTTTGTTTTTTCTTGAAGCAGCCCTAACTAGAGACTGCCTAAGTACACTTTCATTGGAAAGGTGTGCCAAGCGTGCAAAAGCACTGGTTTTCTGAAATGTCGGCAAACATTTTTTCACCCAATCCTGATGATTCTCTGTGGTAATGATCAGTTCACTAAGCCCACTTGGCTGCCCAATATTCACTCTTCTAGGTTGAAGCGTTCGTTTCCAATAAGAGTTTGAATTTTTAGGTTTCACTCTGTTTTCTCCTATATAGATAGATGTGTTGGGAACTCTAAATGAAACACGGTTTGTGCAGGCTCTTTGAAAATTGACAAAATAAAGTAGTTTTAGGTTCTGTCTCTATGGTTTGTTTCCTCTTGAAGCAGCCCTAAGCAGAGCCTGCCTAAAGACATTTTCATTGGAAAGGTGTGCCAAGCGTCCAAAAGTACTGGTTTTCTGAAATCTCGGCAAACCTTTTTTCACCCAATCTTGATGAGACATTGTGGTAGTGATCAGTTCACTAAGTCCACTTGGCTGCCCAATTTTCACTCTTCTAGGTTGAAGCCTTCGTTTCCAATAAGAGTTTGAATTTTTAGGTTTCACTCTGTTTTTTCCTATATAGATAGATGTGTTGGGAACTCTAAATGAAACACGGTTTGTGCTAGCTCTTTGAAAATTGACAAAATAAAGTAGTTTTAGGTTCTGTCTCTATGGTTTTTTTCCTCTTGAAGCAGCCCTAACTGGAGACTGCCTAAATAAACTTTCATTGGAAACGTGTGCCAAGCGACCAAAAGTACTGGTTTTCTGAAATCACGGCAAACATTTTTTCACCCAATCTGGATGATTCTCTGTGGTAGTGATCAGTTCACTAAGTCAACTTGGCTTCCGAATTTTCACTCTTCTAGGTAGAAGCGTTCGTTTCCAGTAAGAGTTTGAATTTTTAGGTTTCACTCTGTTTTCTCCTATATAGATAGATGTGTTGGGAACTCTAAATGAAACACGGTTTGTGCTAGCTCTTTGAAAATTGACAAAATAAATAGTTCTACGTTCTGTCTCAAAGGTTGTTTCCTCTTGAAGCAGCCCTAAGCAGAGCCTGCCTAAAGACATTTTCATTGGAAAGGTGTGCCAAGCGTCCAAAAGTACTGGTTTTCTGAAATCTCGGCAAACCTTTTTTCACCCCATCTTGATGAGACATTGTGGTAGTGATCAGTTCACTAAGTCCACTTGGCTGCCCAATTTTCACTCTTCTAGGTTGAAGCGTTCGTTTCCAATAAGAGTTTGAATTTTTAGGTTTCACTCTGTTTTCTCCTATATAGATAGATGTGTTGGGAACTCTAAATGAAACACGGTTTGTGCTAGCTCTTTGAAAATTGACAAAATAGAGTAGTTTTAGGTTCTGTCTCCATGGTTTGTTTTTTCTTGAAGCAGCCCTAACTAGAGACTGCCTACGTACACTTTCATTGGAAAGGTGTGCCAAGCGTCCAAAAGCACTGGTTTTCTGAAATCTCGGCAAACATTTTTTCACCCAATCTTGATGATTCTCTGTGGTAATGATCAGTTCACTAAGCCCACTTGGCTGCCCAATATTCACTCTTCTAGGTTGAAGCGTTCGTTTCCAGTAAGAGTTTGAATTTTTAGGTTTCACTCTGTTTTTTCCTATATAGATAGATGTGTTGGGAACTCTAAATGAAACACGGTTTGTGCTAGCTCTTTGAAAATTGACAAAATAAAGTAGTTTTAGGTTCTGTCTCTATGGTTTGTTTCCTCTTGAAGCAGCCCTAAGCAGAGCCTGCCTAAAGACATTTTCATTGGAAAGGGGTGCCAAGCGTCCAAAAGTACTGGTTTTCTGAAATCTCGGCAAACCTTTTTTCACCCAATCTTGATGAGACATTGTGGTAGTGATCAGTTCACTAAGTCCACTTGGCTGCCCAATTTTCACTCTTCTAGGTTGAAGCGTTCGATTCCAGTAAGAGTTTGAGTTTTTAGGTTTCACTCTGTTTTCTCCTATATAGATAGATGTGTTGGGAACTCTAAATGAAACACGGTTTGTGCTAGCTCTTTGAAAATTGACAAAATAAAGTAGTTTTAGGTTCTGTCTCTATGGTTTGTTTCCTCTTGAAGCAGCCCTAACTGGAGACTGCCTAAATAAACTTTCATTGGAAACGTGTGCCAAGCGACCAAAAGTACTGGTTTTCTGAAATCACGGCAAACATTTTTTCACCCAATCTGGATGATTCTCTGTGGTAGTGATCAGTTCACTAAGTCAACTTGGCTTCCCAATTTTCACTCTTCTAGGTAGAAGCGTTCGTTTCCAGTAAGAGTTTGAATTTTTAGGTTTCACTCTGTTTTCTCCTATATAGATAGATGTGTTGGGAACTCTAAATGAAACACGGTTTGTGCTAGCTCTTTGAAAATTGACAAAATAAATAGTTCTACGTTCTGTCTCTAAGGTTTGTTTCCTCTTGAAGCAGCCCTAAGCAGAGACTGCCTAAAGACATTTTCATTGGAAAGGGGTGCCAAGCGTCCAAAAGTACTGGTTTTCTGAAATCTCGGCAAACATTTTTTCACCCAATATTGATGATTCTCTGTGGTAGTGACCAGTTCACTAAGCCCACTTGGCTGCCCAATTTTCACTCTTCTAAGTTGAAGCCTTCGTTTCCAGTAAGAGTTTGAATTTTTAGGTTTCACTGTGTTTTCTCCTATATAGATAGATGTGATTGGAACTCTAAATGAAACACGGTTTGTGCTAGCTCTTTGAAAATTGACAAAATAAAGTAGTTTTAGGTTCTGTCTCTATGGTTTGTTTCCTCTTCAAGCAGCCCTAACTGGAGACTGCCTAAATACACTTTCATTGGAAACGTGTGCCAAGCGTCCAAAAGTACTGGTTTTCTGAAATCTCGGCAAATATTTTTTCACCCAAACTGGATGATTCTCTGTGGTAGTGATCAGTTCACTAAGTCCACTTGGCTGCCCAATTTTCACTCTTCTAGGTTGAAGCGTTCGTTTCCAGTAAGAGTTTGAATTTTTAGGTTTCACTCTGTTTTCTCCTATATAGATAGATGTGTTGGGAACTCTAAATGAAACACGGTTTGTGCTAGCTCTTTGAAAATTGACAAAATAAAGTAGTTTTAGGTTCTGTCTCTATGGTTTGTTTCCTCTTGAAGCAGCCCTAACTGGAGACTGCCTAAATACACTTTCATTGGAAAGGTGTGGGAAGCGTCCAAAAGTACTGGTTTTCTGAAATCTCGGCAAACATTTTTTCACCCAATATTGATGATTCTCTGTGGGAGTGATCAGTTCACTAAGCCCACTTGGCTGCCAAATTTTCACTCTTCTAGGTTGAAGCGTGTGTTTCCAGTAAGAGTTTGAATTTTTAGGTTTCACTGTGTTTTCTCCTATATAGATAGATGGGTTGGGAACTCTAAATGAAACACGGCTTGTGCTAGCTCTTTGAAAATTGACAAAATAAAGTAGATTTAGGTTCTGTCTCTATGGTTTGTTTCCTCTTCAAGCAGCCCTAAGCAGAGCCTGCCTAAAGAATTTTCATTGGAAAGGTGTGCCAAGCGTCCAAAAGTACTGGTTTTCTGAAATCTCGGCAAACATTTTTTCACCCAATATTGATGATTCTCTGTGGTAATGATCAGTTCACTAAGTCCACTTGGCTGCCCAATTTTCACTCTTCTAGGTTGAAGCGTTCGTTTCCAGTAAGAGTTTGAATTTTTAGGTTTCACTCTGTTTTCTCCTATATAGATAGATGTGTTGGAAACTCTAAATGAAACACGGTTTGTGCTAGCTCTTTGAAAATTGACAAAATAAAGTAGTTCTAAGTTCTGTCTCTAAGGTTTGTTTCCTCTTAAAGCAGCCCTAAGCAGAGCCTGCCTAAAGACATTTTCATTGGAAAGGTGTGCCAAGCGTCCAAAAGTACTGGTTTTCTGAAATCTCGGCAAACCTTTTTCACCCAATCTTGATGAGACATTGTGGTAGTGATCAGTTCACTAAGTCCACTTGGCTGCCCAATTTTCACTCTTCTAGGTTGAAGCGTTCGATTCCAGTAAGAGTTTGAGTTTTTAGGTTTCACTCTGTTTTCTCCTATATAGATAGATGTGTTGGGACACTAAATGAAACACGGTTTGTGCTAGCTCTTTGAAAATTGACAAAATAGAGTGGTTTTAGGTTCTGTCTCCATGGTTTGTTTTTTCTTGAAGCAGCCCTAACTAGAGACTGCCTAAGTACACTTTCATTGGAAAGGTGTGCCAAGCGTCCAAAAGCACTGGTTTTCTGAAATGTCGGCAAACATTTTTTCACCCAATCTTGATGATTCTCTGTGGTAATGATCAGTTCACTAAGCCCACTTGGCTGCCCAATATTCACTCTTCTAGGTTGAAGCGTTCGTTTCCAATAAGAGTTTGAATTTTTAGGTTTCACTCTGTTTTCTCCTATATAGATAGATGTGTTGGGAACTCTAAATGAAACACGGTTTGTGCTAGCTCTTTGAAAATTGACAAAATAAAGTAGTTCTAAGTTCTGTCTCAAAGGTTGTTTCCTCTTGAAGCAGCCCTAAGCAGAGCCTGCCTAAAGACATTTTCATTGGAAAGGTGTGCCAAGCGTCCAAAAGTACTGGTTTTCTGAAATCTCGGCAAACCTTTTTTCACCCAATCTTGATGAGACATTGTGGTAGTGATCAGTTCACTAAGTCCACTTGGCTGCCCAATTTTCACTCTTCTAGGTTGAAGCGTTCGTTTCCAATAAGAGTTTGAATTTTTAGGTTTCACTCTGTTTTTTCCTATATAGATAGATGTGTTGGGAACTCTAAATGAAACACGGTTTGTGCTAGCTCTTTGAAAATTGACAAAATAGAGTAGTTTTAGGTTCTGTCTCCATGGTTTGTTTTTTCTTGAAGCAGCCCTAACTAGAGACTGCCTAAGTACACTTTCATTGGAAAGGTGTGCCAAGCGTCCAAAAGCACTGGATTTCTGAAATCTCGGCAAACATTTTTTCACCCAATCTTGATGATTCTCTGTGGTAATGATCAGTTCACTAAGCCCACTTGGCTGCCCAATATTCACTCTTCTAGGTTGAAGCGTTCGTTTCCAGTAAGAGTTTGAATTTTTAGGTTTCACTCTGTTTTCTCCTATATAGATAGATGTGTTGGGAACTCTAAATGAAACACGGTTTGTGCTAGCTCTTTGAAAATTGACAAAATAAAGTAGTTTAAGTTCTGTCTCTATGGTTTGTTTCCTCTTGAAGCAGCCCTAACTGGAGACTGCCTAAATACACTTTCATTGGAAACGTGTGCCAAGCGACCAAAAGTACTGGTTTTCTGAAATCACGGCAAACATTTTTTCACCCAATCTGGATGATTCTCTGTGGTAGTGATCAGTTCACTAAGTCAACTTGGCTTCCCAATTTTCACTCTTCTAGGTAGAAGCGTTCGTTTCCAGTAAGAGTTTGAATTTTTAGGTTTCACTCTGTTTTCTCCTATATAGATAGATGTGTTGGGAACTCTAAATGAAACACGGTTTGTGCTAGCTCTTTGAAAATTGACAAAATAAATAGTTCTACGTTCTGTCTCTAAGGTTTGTTTCCTCTTGAAGCAGCCCTAAGCAGAGACTGCCTAAAGACATTTTCATTGGAAAGGGGTGCCAAGAGTCCAAAAGTACTGGTTTTCTGAAATCTCGGCAAACATTTTTTCACCCAATATTGATGATTCTCTGTGGTAGTGACCAGTTCACTAAGCCCACTTGGCTGCCCAATTTTCACTCTTCTAAGTTGAAGCGTTCGTTTCCAGTAAGAGTTTGAATTTTTAGGTTTCACTGTGTTTTCTCCTATATAGATAGATGTGATTGGAACTCTAAATGAAACACGGTTTGTGCTAGCTCTTTGAAAATTGACAAAATAAAGTAGTTTTAGGTTCTGTCTCTATGGTTTGTTTCCTCTTCAAGCAGCCCTAACTGGAGACTGCCTAAATACACTTTCATTGGAAACGTGTGCCAAGCGTCCAAAAGTACTGGTTTTCTGAAATCTCGGCAAATATTTTTTCACCCAAACTGGATGATTCTCTGTGGTAGTGATCAGTTCACTAAGTCCACTTGGCTGCCCAATTTTCACTCTTCTAGGTTGAAGCGTTCGTTTCCAGTAAGAGTTTGAATTTTTAGGTTTCACTCTGTTTTCTCCTATATAGATAGATGTGTTGGGAACTCTAAATGAAACACGGTTTGTGCTAGCTCTTTGAAAATTGACAAAATAAAGTAGTTTTAGGTTCTGTCTCTATGGTTTGTTTCCTCTTGAAGCAGCCCTAACTGGAGACTGCCTAAATACACTTTCATTGGAAAGGTGTGGGAAGCGTCCAAAAGTACTGGTTTTCTGAAATCTCGGCAAACATTTTTTCACCCAATATTGATGATTCTCTGTGGTAGTGATCAGTTCACTAAGCCCACTTGGCTGCCAAATTTTCACTCTTCTAGGTTGAAGCGTGTGTTTCCAGTAAGAGTTTGAATTTTTAGGTTTCACTGTGTTTTCTCCTATATAGATAGATGGGTTGGGAACTCTAAATGAAACACGGCTTGTGCTAGCTCTTTGAAAATTGACAAAATAAAGTAGATTTAGGTTCTGTCTCTATGGTTTGTTTCCTCTTGAAGCAGCCCTAAGCAGAGCCTGCCTAAAGAATTTTCATTGGAAAGGTGTGCCAAGCGTCCAAAAGTACTGGTTTTCTGAAATCTCGGCAAACATTTTTTCACCCAATATTGATGATTCTCTGTGGTAATGATCAGTTCACTAAGTCCACTTGGCTGCCCAATTTTCACTCTTCTAGGTTGAAGCGTTCGTTTCCAGTAAGAGTTTGAATTTTTAGGTTTCACTCTGTTTTCTCCTATATAGATAGATGTGTTGGGAACTCTAAATGAAACACGGTTTGTGCTAGCTCTTTGAAAATTGACAAAATAAAGTAGTTTTAGGTTCTGTCTCTATAGTTTGTTTCCTCTTGAAGCAGCCCTAACTGGAGACTGCCTAAATACACTTTCATTGGAAAGGTGTGGGAAGCGTCCAAAAGTACTGGTTTTCTGAAATCTCGGCAAACATTTTTTCACCCAATATTGATGATTCTCTGTGGGAGTGATCAGTTCACTAAGCCCACTTGGCTGCCAAATTTTCACTCTTCTAGGTTGAAGCGTGTGTTTCCAGTAAGACTTTGAATTTTTAGGTTTCACTGTGTTTTCTCCTATATAGATAGATGGGTTGGGAACTCTAAATGAAACACGGCTTGTGCTAGCTCTTTGAAAATTGACAAAATAAAGTAGATTTAGGTTCTGTCTCTATGGTTTGTTTCCTCTTCAAGCAGCCCTAAGCAGAGCCTGCCTAAAGAATTTTCATTGGAAAGGTGTGCCAAGCGTCCAAAAGTACTGGTTTTCTGAAATCTCGGCAAACATTTTTTCACCCAATATTGATGATTCTCTGTGGTAATGATCAGTTCACTAAGTCCACTTGGCTGCCCAATTTTCACTCTTCTAGGTTGAAGCGTTCGTTTCCAGTAAGAGTTTGAATTTTTAGGTTTCACTCTGTTTTCTCCTATATAGATAGATGTGTTGGAAACTCTAAATGAAACACGGTTTGTGCTAGCTCTTTGAAAATTGACAAAATAAAGTAGTTCTAAGTTCTGTCTCTAAGGTTTGTTTCCTCTTAAAGCAGCCCTAAGCAGAGCCTGCCTAAAGACATTTTCATTGGAAAGGTGTGCCAAGCGTCCAAAAGTACTGGTTTTCTGAAATCTCGGCAAACCTTTTTCACCCAATCTTGATGAGACATTGTGGTAGTGATCAGTTCACTAAGTCCACTTGGCTGCCCAATTTTCACTCTTCTAGGTTGAAGCGTTCGATTCCAGTAAGAGTTTGAGTTTTTAGGTTTCACTCTGTTTTCTCCTATATAGATAGATGTGTTGGGAACACTAAATGAAACACGGTTTGTGCTAGCTCTTTGAAAATTGACAAAATAGAGTGGTTTTAGGTTCTGTCTCCATGGTTTGTTTTTTCTTGAAGCAGCCCTAACTAGAGACTGCCTAAGTACACTTTCATTGGAAAGGTGTGCCAAGCGTCCAAAAGCACTGGTTTTCTGAAATGTCGGCAAACATTTTTTCACCCAATCTTGATGATTCTCTGTGGTAATGATCAGTTCACTAAGCCCACTTGGCTGCCCAATATTCACTCTTCTAGGTTGAAGCGTTCGTTTCCAATAAGAGTTTGAATTTTTAGGTTTCACTCTGTTTTCTCCTATATAGATAGATGTGTTGGGAACTCTAAATGAAACACGGTTTGTGCTAGCTCTTTGAAAATTGACAAAATAAAGTAGTTCTAAGTTCTGTCTCAAAGGTTGTTTCCTCTTGAAGCAGCCCTAAGCAGAGCCTGCCTAAAGACATTTTCATTGGAAAGGTGTGCCAAGCGTCCAAAAGTACTGGTTTTCTGAAATCTCGGCAAACCTTTTTTCACCCAATCTTGATGAGACATTGTGGTAGTGATCAGTTCACTAAGTCCACTTGGCTGCCCAATTTTCACTCTTCTAGGTTGAAGCGTTCGTTTCCAATAAGAGTTTGAATTTTTAGGTTTCACTCTGTTTTTTCCTATATAGATAGATGTGTTGGGAACTCTAAATGAAACACGGTTTGTGCTAGCTCTTTGAAAATTGACAAAATAGAGTAGTTTTAGGTTCTGTCTCCATGGTTTGTTTTTTCTTGAAGCAGCCCTAACTAGAGACTGCCTAAGTACACTTTCATTGGAAAGGTGTGCCAAGCGTCCAAAAGCACTGGATTTCTGAAATCTCGGCAAACATTTTTTCACCCAATCTTGATGATTCTCTGTGGTAATGATCAGTTCACTAAGGCCACTTGGCTGCCCAATATTCACTCTTCTAGGTTGAAGCGTTCGTTTCCAGTAAGAGTTTGAATTTTTAGGTTTCACTCTGTTTTTTCCTATATAGATAGATGTGTTGGGAACTCTAAATGAAACACGGTTTGTGCTAGCTCTTTGAAAATTGACAAAATAAAGTAGTTTTAGGTTCTGTCTCTATGGTTTGTTTCCTCTTGAAGCAGCCCTAAGCAGAGCCTGCCTAAAGACATTTTCATTGGAAAGGTGTGCCAAGCGTCCAAAAGTACTGGTTTTCTGAAATCTCGGCAAACCTTTTTTCACCCAATCTTGATGAGACATTGTGGTAGTGATCAGTTCACTAAGTCCACTTGGCTGCCCAATTTTCACTCTTCTAGGTTGAAGCGTTCGTTTCCAATAAGAGTTTGAATTTTTAGGTTTCACTCTGTTTTCTCCTATATAGATAGATGTGTTGGGAACTCTAAATGAAACACGGTTTGTGCTAGCTCTTTGAAAATTGACAAAATAAAGTAGTTTAAGTTCTGTCTCTATGGTTTGTTTCCTCTTGAAGCAGCCCTAACTGGAGACTGCCTAAATACACTTTCATTGGAAACGTGTGCCAAGCGACCAAAAGTACTGGTTTTCTGAAATCACGGCAAACATTTTTTCACCCAATCTGGATGATTCTCTGTGGTAGTGATCAGTTCACTAAGTCAACTTGGCTTCCCAATTTTCACTCTTCTAGGTAGAAGCGTTCGTTTCCAGTAAGAGTTTGAATTTTTAGGTTTCACTCTGTTTTCTCCTATATAGATAGATGTGTTGGGAACTCTAAATGAAACACGGTTTGTGCTAGCTCTTTGAAAATTGACAAAATAAATAGTTCTACGTTCTGTCTCTAAGGTTTGTTTCCTCTTGAAGCAGCCCTAAGCAGAGACTGCCTAAAGACATTTTCATTGGAAAGGGGTGCCAAGAGTCCAAAAGTACTGGTTTTCTGAAATCTCGGCAAACATTTTTTCACCCAATATTGATGATTCTCTGTGGTAGTGACCAGTTCACTAAGCCCACTTGGCTGCCCAATTTTCACTCTTCTAAGTTGAAGCGTTCGTTTCCAGTAAGAGTTTGAATTTTTAGGTTTCACTGTGTTTTCTCCTATATAGATAGATGTGATTGGAACTCTAAATGAAACACGGTTTGTGCTAGCTCTTTGAAAATTGACAAAATAAAGTAGTTTTAGGTTCTGTCTCTATGGTTTGTTTCCTCTTCAAGCAGCCCTAACTGGAGACTGCCTAAATACACTTTCATTGGAAACGTGTGCCAAGCGTCCAAAAGTACTGGTTTTCTGAAATCTCGGCAAATATTTTTTCACCCAAACTGGATGATTCTCTGTGGTAGTGATCAGTTCACTAAGTCCACTTGGCTGCCCAATTTTCACTCTTCTAGGTTGAAGCGTTCGTTTCCAGTAAGAGTTTGAATTTTTAGGTTTCACTCTGTTTTCTCCTATATAGATAGATGTGTTGGGAACTCTAAATGAAACACGGTTTGTGCTAGCTCTTTGAAAATTGACAAAATAAAGTAGTTTTAGGTTCTGTCTCTATGGTTTGTTTCCTCTTGAAGCAGCCCTAACTGGAGACTGCCTAAATACACTTTCATTGGAAAGGTGTGGGAAGCGTCCAAAAGTACTGGTTTTCTGAAATCTCGGCAAACATTTTTTCACCCAATATTGATGATTCTCTGTGGTAGTGATCAGTTCACTAAGCCCACTTGGCTGCCAAATTTTCACTCTTCTAGGTTGAAGCGTGTGTTTCCAGTAAGAGTTTGAATTTTTAGGTTTCACTGTGTTTTCTTATATATAGATAGATGGGTTGGGAACTCTAAATGAAACACGGCTTGTGCTAGCTCTTTGAAAATTGACAAAATAAAGTAGATTTAGGTTCTGTCTCTATGGTTTGTTTCCTCTTGAAGCAGCCCTAAGCAGAGCCTGCCTAAAGAATTTTCATTGGAAAGGTGTGCCAAGCGTCCAAAAGTACTGGTTTTCTGAAATCTCGGCAAACATTTTTTCACCCAATATTGATGATTCTCTGTGGTAATGATCAGTTCACTAAGTCCACTTGGCTGCCCAATTTTCACTCTTCTAGGTTGAAGCGTTCGTTTCCAGTAAGAGTTTGAATTTTTAGGTTTCACTCTGTTTTCTCCTATATAGATAGATGTGTTGGGAACTCTAAATGAAACACGGTTTGTGCTAGCTCTTTGAAAATTGACAAAATAAAGTAGTTTTAGGTTCTGTCTCTATAGTTTGTTTCCTCTTGAAGCAGCCCTAACTGGAGACTGCCTAAATACACTTTCATTGGAAAGGTGTGGGAAGCGTCCAAAAGTACTGGTTTTCTGAAATCTCGGCAAACATTTTTTCACCCAATATTGATGATTCTCTGTGGGAGTGATCAGTTCACTAAGCCCACTTGGCTGCCAAATTTTCACTCTTCTAGGTTGAAGCGTGTGTTTCCAGTAAGACTTTGAATTTTTAGGTTTCACTGTGTTTTCTCCTATATAGATAGATGGGTTGGGAACTCTAAATGAAACACGGCTTGTGCTAGCTCTTTGAAAATTGACAAAATAAAGTAGATTTAGGTTCTGTCTCTATGGTTTGTTTCCTCTTCAAGCAGCCCTAAGCAGAGCCTGCCTAAAGAATTTTCATTGGAAAGGTGTGCCAAGCGTCCAAAAGTACTGGTTTTCTGAAATCTCGGCAAACATTTTTTCACCCAATATTGATGATTCTCTGTGGTAATGATCAGTTCACTAAGTCCACTTGGCTGCCCAATTTTCACTCTTCTAGGTTGAAGCGTTCGTTTCCAGTAAGAGTTTGAATTTTTAGGTTTCACTCTGTTTTCTCCTATATAGATAGATGTGTTGGAAACTCTAAATGAAACACGGTTTGTGCTAGCTCTTTGAAAATTGACAAAATAAAGTAGTTCTAAGTTCTGTCTCTAAGGTTTGTTTCCTCTTAAAGCAGCCCTAAGCAGAGCCTGCCTAAAGACATTTTCATTGGAAAGGTGTGCCAAGCGTCCAAAAGTACTGGTTTTCTGAAATCTCGGCAAACCTTTTTCACCCAATCTTGATGAGACATTGTGGTAGTGATCAGTTCACTAAGTCCACTTGGCTGCCCAATTTTCACTCTTCTAGGTTGAAGCGTTCGATTCCAGTAAGAGTTTGAGTTTTTAGGTTTCACTCTGTTTTCTCCTATATAGATAGATGTGTTGGGAACACTAAATGAAACACGGTTTGTGCTAGCTCTTTGAAAATTGACAAAATAGAGTGGTTTTAGGTTCTGTCTCCATGGTTTGTTTTTTCTTGAAGCAGCCCTAACTAGAGACTGCCTAAGTACACTTTCATTGGAAAGGTGTGCCAAGCGTCCAAAAGCACTGGTTTTCTGAAATGTCGGCAAACATTTTTTCACCCAATCTTGATGATTCTCTGTGGTAATGATCAGTTCACTAAGCCCACTTGGCTGCCCAATATTCACTCTTCTAGGTTGAAGCGTTCGTTTCCAATAAGAGTTTGAATTTTTAGGTTTCACTCTGTTTTCTCCTATATAGATAGATGTGTTGGGAACTCTAAATGAAACACGGTTTGTGCTAGCTCTTTGAAAATTGACAAAATAAAGTAGTTCTAAGTTCTGTCTCAAAGGTTGTTTCCTCTTGAAGCAGCCCTAAGCAGAGCCTGCCTAAAGACATTTTCATTGGAAAGGTGTGCCAAGCGTCCAAAAGTACTGGTTTTCTGAAATCTCGGCAAACCTTTTTTCACCCAATCTTGATGAGACATTGTGGTAGTGATCAGTTCACTAAGTCCACTTGGCTGCCCAATTTTCACTCTTCTAGGTTGAAGCGTTCGTTTCCAATAAGAGTTTGAATTTTTAGGTTTCACTCTGTTTTTTCCTATATAGATAGATGTGTTGGGAACTCTAAATGAAACACGGTTTGTGCTAGCTCTTTGAAAATTGACAAAATAGAGTAGTTTTAGGTTCTGTCTCCATGGTTTGTTTTTTCTTGAAGCAGCCCTAACTAGAGACTGCCTAAGTACACTTTCATTGGAAAGGTGTGCCAAGCGTCCAAAAGCACTGGTTTTCTGAAATCTCGGCAAACATTTTTTCACCCAATCTTGATGATTCTCTGTGGTAATGATCAGTTCACTAAGCCCACTTGGCTGCCCAATATTCACTCTTCTAGGTTGAAGCGTTCGTTTCCAGTAAGAGTTTGAATTTTTAGGTTTCACTCTGTTTTTTCCTATATAGATAGATGTGTTGGGAACTCTAAATGAAACACGGTTTGTGCTAGCTCTTTGAAAATTGACAAAATAAAGTAGTTTTAGGTTCTGTCTCTATGGTTTGTTTCCTCTTGAAGCAGCCCTAAGCAGAGCCTGCCTAAAGACATTTTCATTGGAAAGGTGTGCCAAGCGTCCAAAAGTACTGGTTTTCTGAAATCTCGGCAAACCTTTTTTCACCCAATCTTGATGAGACATTGTGGTAGTGATCAGTTCACTAAGTCCACTTGGCTGCCCAATTTTCACTCTTCTAGGTTGAAGCGTTCGTTTCCAATAAGAGTTTGAATTTTTAGGTTTCACTCTGTTTTTTCCTATATAGATAGATGTGTTGGGAACTCTAAATGAAACACGGTTTGTGCTAGCTCTTTGAAAATTGACAAAATAAAGTAGTTTTAGGTTCTGTCTCTATGGTTTGTTTCCTCTTGAAGCAGCCCTAACTGGAGACTGCCTAAATACACTTTCATTGGAAACGTGTGCCAAGCGACCAAAAGTACTGGTTTTCTGAAATCACGGCAAACATTTTTTCACCCAATCTGGATGATTCTCTGTGGTAGTGATCAGTTCACTAAGTCAACTTGGCTTCCCAATTTTCACTCTTCTAGGTAGAAGCGTTCGTTTCCAGTAAGAGTTTGAATTTTTAGGTTTTCACTCTGTTTTCTCCTATATAGATAGATGTGTTGGGAACTCTAAATGAAACACGGTTTGTGCTAGCTCTTTGAAAATTGACAAAATAAATAGTTCTACATTCTGTCTCTAAGGTTTGTTTCCTCTTGAAGCAGCCCTAAGCAGAGACTGCCTAAAGACATTTTCATTGGAAAGGGGTGCCAAGAGTCCAAAAGTACTGGTTTTCTGAAATCTCGGCAAACATTTTTTCACCCAATATTGATGATTCTCTGTGGTAGTGACCAGTTCACTAAGCCCACTTGGCTGCCAAATTTTCACTCTTCTAGGTTGAAGCGTGTGTTTCCAGTAAGACTTTGAATTTTTAGGTTTCACTGTGTTTTCTCCTATATAGATAGATGGGTTGGGAACTCTAAATGAAACACGGCTTGTGCTAGCTCTTTGAAAATTGACAAAATAAAGTAGATTTAGGTTCTGTCTCTATGGTTTGTTTCCTCTTGAAGCAGCCCTAAGCAGAGCCTGCCTAAAGAATTTTCATTGGAAAGGTGTGCCAAGCGTCCAAAAGTACTGGTTTTCTGAAATCTCGGCAAACATTTTTTCACCCAATATTGATGATTCTCTGTGGTAATGATCAGTTCACTAAGTCCACTTGGCTGCCCAATTTTCACTCTTCTAGGTTGAAGCGTTCGTTTCCAGTAAGAGTTTGAATTTTTAGGTTTCACTCTGTTTTCTCCTATATAGATAGATGTGTTGGGAACTCTAAATGAAACACGGTTTTTGCTAGCTCTTTGAAAATTGACAAAATAAAGTAGTTCTAAGTTCTGTCTCTAAGGTTTGTTTCCTCTTGAAGCAGCCCTAAGCAGAGCCTGCCTAAAGACATTTTCATTGGAAAGGTGTGCCAAGCGTCCAAAAGTACTGGTTTTCTGAAATCTCGGCAAACCTTTTTCACCCAATCTTGATGAGACATTGTGGTAGTGATCAGTTCACTAAGTCCACTTGGCTGCCCAATTTTCACTCTTCTAGGTTGAAGCGTTCGATTCCAGTAAGAATTTGAGTTTTAGGTTTCACTCTGTTTTCTCCTATATAGATAGATGTGTTGGGAACTCTAAATGAAACACGGTTTGTGCTAGCTCTTTGAAAATTGACAAAATCGAGTGGATTTAGGTTCTGTCTCCATGGTTTGTTTTTTCTTGAAGCAGCCCTAACTAGAGACTGCCTAAGTACACTTTCATTGGAAAGGTGTGCCAAGCGTCCAAAAGCACTGGTTTTCTGAAATGTCGGCAAACATTTTTTCACCCAATCTTGATGATTCTCTGTGGTAATGATCAGTTCACTAAGCCCACTTGGCTGCCCAATATTCACTCTTCTAGGTTGAAGCGTTCGTTTCCAATAAGAGTTTGAATTTTTAGGTTTCACTCTGTTTTCTCCTATATAGATAGATGTGTTGGGAACTCTAAATGAAACACGGTTTGTGCTAGCTCTTTGAAAATTGACAAAATAAAGTAGTTTTAGGTTCTGTCTCTATGGTTTGTTTCCTCTTGAAGCAGCCCTAACTGGAGACTGCCTAAATACACTTTCATTGGAAACGTGTGCCAAGCGTCCAAAAGTACAGGTTTTCTGAAATCACGGCAAACATTTTTTCACCCAATCTGGATGATTCTCTGTGGTAGTGATCAGTTCACTAAGTCAACTTGGCTTCCCAATTTTCACTCTTCTAGTTTGAAGCGTTCGTTTCCAGTAAGAGTTTGAATTTTTAGGTTTCACTCTGTTTTCTCCTATATAGATAGATGTGTTGGGAACTCTAAATGAAACACGGTTTGTGCTAGCTCTTTGAAAATTGACAAAATAAATAGTTCTAAGTTCTGTCTCTAAGGTTTGTTTCCTCTTGAAGCAGCCCTAAGCAGAGCCTGCCTAAAGACATTTTCATTGGAAAGGTGTGCCAAGCGTCCAAAAGTACTGGTTTTCTGAAATCTCGGCAAACCTTTTTCACCCAATCTTGATGAGACATTGTGGTAGTGATCAGTTCACTAAGTCCACTTGGCTGCCCAATTTTCACTCTTCTAGGTTGAAGCGTTCGATTCCAGTAAGAGTTTGAGTTTTTAGGTTTCACTCTGTTTTCTCCTATATAGATAGATGTGTTGGGAACTCTAAATGAAACACGGTTTGTGCTAGCTCTTTGAAAATTGACAAAATAGAGTGGTTTTAGGTTCTGTCTCCATGGTTTGTTTTTTCTTGAAGCAGCCCTAACTAGAGACTGCCTAAGTACACTTTCATTGGAAAGGTGTGCCAAGCGTCCAAAAGCACTGGTTTTCTGAAATGTCGGCAAACATTTTTTCACCCAATCTTGATGATTCTCTGTGGTAATGATCAGTTCACTAAGCCCACTTGGCTGCCCAATATTCACTCTTCTAGGTTGAAGCGTTCGTTTCCGATAAGAGTTTGAATTTTTAGGTTTCACTCTGTTTTCTCCTATATAGATAGATGTGTTGGGAACTCTAAATGAAACACGGTTTGTGCTAGCTCTTTGAAAATTGACAAAATAAAGTAGTTTTAGGTTCTGTCTCTATGGTTTGTTTCCTCTTGAAGCAGCCCTAACTGGAGACTGCCTAAATACACTTTCATTGGAAACGTGTGCCAAGCGTCCAAAAGTACAGGTTTTCTGAAATCACGGCAAACATTTTTTCACCCAATCTGGATGATTCTCTGTGGTAGTGATCAGTTCACTAAGTCAACTTGGCTTCCCAATTTTCACTCTTCTAGGTTGAAGCGTTCGTTTCCAGTAAGAGTTTGAATTTTTAGGTTTCACTCTGTTTTCTCCTATATAGATAGATGTGTTGGAACTCTAAATGAAACACGGTTTGTGCTAGCTCTTTGAAAATTGACAAAATAAATAGTTCTAAGTTCTGTCTCTAAGGTTTGTTTCCTCTTGAAGCAGCCCTAAGCAGAGACTGCCTAAAGACATTTTCATTGGAAAGGGGTGCCAAGCGTCCAAAAGTACTGGTTTTCTGAAATCTCGGCAAACATTTTTTCACCCAATATTGATGATTCTCTGTGGTAGTGATCAGTTCACTAAGCCCACTTGGCTGCCAAATTTTCACTCTTCTAGGTTGAAGCGTGTGTTTCCAGTAAGACTTTGAATTTTTAGGTTTCACTGTGTTTTCTCCTATATAGATAGATGGGTTGGGAACTCTAAATGAAACACGGCTTGTGCTAGCTCTTTGAAAATTGACAAAATAAAGTAGATTTAGGTTCTGTCTCTATGGTTTGTTTCCTCTTGAAGCAGCCCTAAGCAGAGCCTGCCTAAAGAATTTTCATTGGAAAGGTGTGCCAAGCGTCCAAAAGTACTGGTTTTCTGAAATCTCGGCAAACATTTTTTCACCCAATATTGATGATTCTCTGTGGTAATGATCAGTTCACTAAGTCCACTTGGCTTCCCAATTTTCACTCTTCTAGGTTGAAGCGTTCGTTTCCAGTAAGAGTTTGAATTTTTAGGTTTCACTCTGTTTTCTCCTATATAGATAGATGTGTTGGAAACTCTAAATGAAACACGGTTTGTGCTAGCTATTTGAAAATTGACAAAATAAAGTAGTTCTAAGTTCTGTCTCTAAGGTTTGTTTCCTCTTGAAGCAGCCCTAAGCAGAGCCTGCCTAAAGACATTTTCATTGGAAAGGTGTGCCAAGCGTCCAAAAGTACTGGTTTTCTGAAATCTCGGCAAACCTTTTTCACCCAATCTTGATGAGACATTGTGGTAGTGATCAGTTCACTAAGTCCACTTGGCTGCCCAATTTTCACTCTTCTAGGTTGAAGCGTTCGATTCCAGTAAGAGTTTGAGTTTTTAGGTTTCACTCTGTTTTCTCCTATATAGATAGATGTGTTGGGAACTCTAAATGAAACACGGTTTGTGCTAGCTCTTTGAAAATTGACAAAATCGAGTGGTTTTAGGTTCTGTCTCCATGGTTTGTTTTTTCTTGAAGCAGCCCTAACTAGAGACTGCCTAAGTACACTTTCATTGGAAAGGTGTGCCAAGCGTCCAAAAGCACTGGTTTTCTGAAATGTCGGCAAACATTTTTTCACCCAATCTTGATGATTCTCTGTGGTAATGATCAGTTCACTAAGCCCACTTGGCTGCCCAATATTCACTCTTCTAGGTTGAAGCGTTCGTTTCCAATAAGAGTTTGAATTTTTAGGTTTCACTCTGTTTTCTCCTATATAGATAGATGTGTTGGGAACTCTAAATGAAACACGGTTTGTGCTAGCTCTTTGAAAATTGACAAAATAAAGTAGTTTTAGGTTCTGTCTCTATGGTTTGTTTCCTCTTGAAGCAGCCCTAACTGGAGACTGCCTAAATACACTTTCATTGGAAACGTGTGCCAAGCGTCCAAAAGTACTGGTTTTCTGAAATCTCGGCAAATATTTTTTCACCCAAACTGGATGATTCTCTGTGGTAGTGATCAGTTCACTAAGTCCACTTGGCTGCCCAATTTTCACTCTTCTAGGTTGAAGCGTTCGTTTCCAGTAAGAGTTTGAATTTTTAGGTTTCACTCTGTTTTCTCCTATATAGATAGATGTGTTGGGAACTCTAAATGAAACACGGTTTGTGCTAGCTCTTTGAAAATTGACAAAATAAAGTAGTTTTAGGTTCTGTCTCTATGGTTTGTTTCCTCTTGAAGCAGCCCTAACTGGAGACTGCCTAAATACACTTTCATTGGAAAGGTGTGCCAAGCGTCCAAAAGTACTGGTTTTCTGAAATCTCGGCAAACATTTTTTCACCCAATATTGATGATTCTCTGTGGTAGTGATCAGTTCACTAAGCCCACTTGGCTGCCAAATTTTCACTCTTCTAGGTTGAAGCGTGTGTTTCCAGTAAGAGTTTGAATTTTTAGGTTTCACTGTGTTTTCTCCTATATAGATAGATGGGTTGGGAACTCTAAATGAAACACGGCTTGTGCTAGCTCTTTGAAAATTGACAAAATAAAGTAGATTTAGGTTCTGTCTCTATGGTTTGTTTCCTCTTGAAGCAGCCCTAAGCAGAGCCTGCCTAAAGAATTTTCATTGGAAAGGTGTGCCAAGCGTCCAAAAGTACTGGTTTTCTGAAATCTCGGCAAACATTTTTTCACCCAATATTGATGATTCTCTGTGGTAATGATCAGTTCACTAAGTCCACTTGGCTGCCCAATTTTCACTCTTCTAGGTTGAAGCGTTCGTTTCCAGTAAGAGTTTGAATTTTTAGGTTTCACTCTGTTTTCTCCTATATAGATAGATGTGTTGGGAACTCTAAATGAAACACGGTTTGTGCTAGCTCTTTGAAAATTGACAAAATAGAGTGGTTTTAGGTTCTGTCTCCATGGTTTGTTTTTTCTTGAAGCAGCCCTAACTAGAGACTGCCTAAGTACACTTTCATTGGAAAGGTGTGCCAAGCGTCCAAAAGCACTGGTTTTCTGAAATGTCGGCAAACATTTTTTCACCCAATCTTGATGATTCACTGTGGTAATGATCAGTTCACTAAGCCCACTTGGCTGCCCAATATTCACTCTTCTAGGTTGAAGCGTTCGTTTCCAATAAGAGTTTGAATTTTTAGGTTTCACTCTGTTTTCTCCTATATAGATAGATGTGTTGGGAACTCTAAATGAAACACGGTTTGTGCTAGCTCTTTGAAAATTGACAAAATAAAGTAGTTCTAAGTTCTGTCTCAAAGGTTGTTTCCTCTTGAAGCAGCCCTAAGCAGAGCCTGCCTAAAGACATTTTCATTGGAAAGGTGTGCCAAGCGTCCAAAAGTACTGGTTTTCTGAAATCTCGGCAAACCTTTTTTCACCCAATCTTGATGAGACATTGTGGTAGTGATCAGTTCACTAAGTCCACTTGGCTGCCCAATTTTCACTCTTCTAGGTTGAAGCGTTCGTTTCCAATAAGAGTTTGAATTTTTAGGTTTCACTCTGTTTTTTCCTATATAGATAGATGTGTTGGGAACTCTAAATGAAACACGGTTTGTGCTAGCTCTTTGAAAATTGACAAAATAAAGTAGTTTTATGTTCTGTCTCTATGGTTTGTTTCCTCTTGAAGCAGCCCTAACTGGAGACTGCCTAAATACACTTTCATTGGAAACGTGTGCCAAGCGTCCAAAAGTACAGGTTTTCTGAAATCACGGCAAACATTTTTTCACCCAATCTGGATGATTCTCTGTGGTAGTGATCAGTTCACTAAGTCAACTTGGCTTCCCAATTTTCACTCTTCTAGGTTGAAGCGTTCGTTTCCAGTAAGAGTTTGAATTTTTAGGTTTCACTCTGTTTTCTCCTATATAGATAGATGTGTTGGGAACTCTAAATGAAACACGGTTTGTGCTAGCTCTTTGAAAATTGACAAAATAAATAGTTCTAAGTTCTGTCTCTAAGGTTTGTTTCCTCTTGAAGCAGCCCTAAGCAGAGACTGCCTAAAGACATTTTCATTGGAAAGGGGTGCCAAGCGTCCAAAAGTACTGGTTTTCTGAAATCTCGGCAAACATTTTTTCACCCAATATTGATGATTCTCTGTGGTAGTGATCAGTTCACTAAGCCCACTTGGCTGCCCAATTTTCACTCTTCTAAGTTGAAGCGTGTGTTTCCAGTAAGACTTTGAATTTTTAGGTTTCACTGTGTTTTCTCCTATATAGATAGATGGGTTGGGAACTCTAAATGAAACACGGCTTGTGCTAGCTCTTTGAAAATTGACAAAATAAAGTAGATTTAGGTTCTGTCTCTATGGTTTGTTTCCTCTTGAAGCAGCCCTAAGCAGAGCCTGCCTAAAGAATTTTCATTGGAAAGGTGTGCCAAGCGTCCAAAAGTACTGGTTTTCTGAAATCTCGGCAAACATTTTTTCACCCAATATTGAAGATTCTCTGTGGTAATGATCAGTTCACTAAGTCCACTTGGCTGCCCAATTTTCACTCTTCTAGGTTGAAGCGTTCGTTTCCAGTAAGAGTTTGAATTTTTAGGTTTCACTCTGTTTTCTCCTATATAGATAGATGTGTTGGGAACTCTAAATGAAACACGGTTTGTGCTAGCTCTTTGAAAATTGACAAAATAAAGTAGTTCTAAGTTCTGTCTCTAAGGTTTGTTTCCTCTTGAAGCAGCCCTAAGCAGAGCCTGCCTAAAGACATTTTCATTGGAAAGGTGTGCCAAGCGTCCAAAAGTACTGGTTTTCTGAAATCTCGGCAAACCTTTTTCACCCAATCTTGATGAGACATTGTGGTAGTGATCAGTTCACTAAGTCCACTTGGCTGCCCAATTTTCACTCTTCTAGGTTGAAGCGTTCGATTCCAGTAAGAGTTTGAGTTTTTAGGTTTCACTCTGTTTTCTCCTATATAGATAGATGTGTTGGGAACTCTAAATGAAACACGGTTTGTGCTAGCTCTTTGAAAATTGACAAAATAGAGTGGATTTAGGTTCTGTCTCCATGGTTTGTTTTTTCTTGAAGCAGCCCTAACTAGAGACTGCCTAAGTACACTTTCATTGGAAAGGTGTGCCAAGCGTCCAAAAGCACTGGTTTTCTGAAATGTCGGCAAACATTTTTTCACCCAATCTTGATGATTCTCTGTGGTAATGATCAGTTCACTAAGCCCACTTGGCTGCCCAATATTCACTCTTCTAGGTTGAAGCGTTCGTTTCCAATAGGAGTTTGAATTTTTAGGTTTCACTCTGTTTTCTCCTATATAGATAGATGTGTTGGGAACTCTAAATGAAACACGGTTTGTGCTAGCTCTTTGAAAATAGACAAAATAAAGTAGTTTTAGGTTCTGTCTCTATGGTATGTTTCCTCTTGAAGCAGCCCTAACTGGAGACTGCCTAAATACACTTTCATTGGAAACGTGTGCCAAGCGTCCAAAAGTACAGGTTTTCTGAAATCACGGCAAACATTTTTTCACCCAATCTGGATGATTCTCTGTGGTAGTGATCAGTTCACTAAGTCAACTTGGCTTCCCAATTTTCACTCTTCTAGGTTGAAGCGTTCGTTTCCAGTAAGAGTTTGAATTTTTAGGTTTCACTCTGTTTTCTCCTATATAGATAGATGTGTTGGGAACTCTAAATGAAACACGGCTTGTGCTAGCTCTTTGAAAATTGACAAAATAAATAGTTCTAAGTTCTGTCTCTAAGGTTTGTTTCCTCTTGAAGCAGCCCTAAGCAGAGCCTGCCTAAAGACATTTTCATTGGAAAGGTGTGCCAAGCGTCCAAAAGTACTGGTTTTCTGAAATCTCGGCAAACCTTTTTCACCCAATCTTGATGAGACATTGTGGTAGTGATCAGTTCACTAAGTCCACTTGGCTGCCCAATTTTCACTCTTCTAGGTTGAAGCGTTCGATTCCAGTAAGAGTTTGAGTTTTTAGGTTTCACTCTGTTTTCTCCTATATAGATAGATGTGTTGGGAACTCTAAATGAAACACGGTTTGTGCTAGCTCTTTGAAAATTGACAAAATAGAGTGGTTTTAGGTTCTGTCTCCATGGTTTGTTTTTTCTTGAAGCAGCCCTAACTAGAGACTGCCTAAGTACACTTTCATTGGAAAGGTGTGCCAAGCGTCCAAAAGCACTGGTTTTCTGAAATGTCGGCAAACATTTTTTCACCCAATCTTGATGATTCTCTGTGGTAATGATCAGTTCACTAAGCCCACTTGGCTGCCCAATATTCACTCTTCTAGGTTGAAGCGTTCGTTTCCAATAAGAGTTTGAATTTTTAGGTTTCACTCTGTTTTCTCCTATATAGATAGATGTGTTGGGAACTCTAAATGAAACACGGTTTCTGCTAGCTCTTTGAAAATTGACAAAATAAAGTAGTTTTAGGTTCTGTCTCTATGGTTTGTTTCCTCTTGAAGCAGCCCTAACTGGAGACTGCCTAAATACACTTTCATTGGAAACGTGTGCCAAGCGTCCAAAAGTACAGGTTTTCTGAAATCACGGCAAACATTTTTTCACCCAATCTGGATGATTCTCTGTGGTAGTGATCAGTTCACTAAGTCAACTTGGCTTCCCAATTTTCACTCTTCTAGGTTGAAGCGTTCGTTTCCAGTAAGAGTTTGAATTTTTAGGTTTCACTCTGTTTTCTCCTATATAGATAGATGTGTTGGGAACTCTAAATGAAACACGGTTTGTGCTAGCTCTTTGAAAATTGACAAAATAAATAGTTCTAAGTTCTGTCTCTAAGGTTTGTTTCCTCTTGAAGCAGCCCTAAGCAGAGACTGCCTAAAGACATTTTCATTGGAAAGGGGTGCCAAGCGTCCAAAAGTACTGGTTTTCTGAAATCTCGGCAAACATTTTTTCACCCAATATTGATGATTCTCTGTTGTAGTGATCAGTTCACTAAGCCCACTTGGCTGCCAAATTTTCACTCTTCTAGGTTGAAGCGTGTGTTTCCAGTAAGACTTTGAATTTTTAGGTTTCACTGTGTTTTCTCCTATATAGATAGATGGGTTGGGAACTCTAAATGAAACACGGCTTGTGCTAGCTCTTTGAAAATTGACAAAATAAAGTAGATTTAGGTTCTGTCTCCATGGTTTGTTTCCCCTTGAAGCAGCCCTAAGCAGAGCCTGCCTAAAGAATTTTCATTGGAAAGGTGTGCCAAGCGTCCAAAAGTACTGGTTTTCTGAAATCTCGGCAAACATTTTTTCACCCAATATTGATGATTCTCTGTGGTAATGATCAGTTCACTAAGTCCACTTGGCTGCCCCATTTTCACTCTTCTAGGTTGAAGCGTTCGATTCCAGTAAGAGTTTGAGTTTTTAGGTTTCACTCTGTTTTCTCCTATATAGATAGATGTGTTGGGAACTCTAAATGAAACACGGTTTGTGCTAGCTCTTTGAAAATTGACAAAATAGAGTGGTTTTAGGTTCTGTCTCCATGGTTTGTTTTTTCTTGAAGCAGCCCTAACTAGAGACTGCCTAAGTACACTTTCATTGGAAAGGTGTGCCAAGCGTCCAAAAGCACTGGTTTTCTGAAATGTCGGCAAACATTTTTTCACCCAATCTTGATGATTCTCTGTGGTAATGATCAGTTCACTAAACCCACTTGGCTTCCCAATTTTCACTCTTCTAGGTTGAAGCGTTCGTTTCCAATAAGAGTTTGAATTTTTAGGTTTCACCTGTTTTCTCCTATATAGATAGATGTGTTGGGAACTCTAAATGAAACACGGTTTGTGCTAGCTCTTTGAAGATTGACAAAATAAAGTAGTTTTAGGTTCTGTCTCAAAGGTTGTTTCCTCTTGAAGCAGCCCTAAGCAGAGCCTGCCTGAAGACATTTTCATTGGAAAGGTGTGCCAAGCGTCCAAAAGTACTGGTTTTCTGAAATCTCGGCAAACCTTTTTTCACCCAATCTTGATGAGACATTGTGGTAGTGATCAGTTCACTAAGTCCACTTGGCTGCCCAATTTTCACTCTTCTAGGTTGAAGCGTTCGTTTCCAATAAGAGTTTGAATTTTTAGGTTTCACTCTGTTTTTTCCTATATAGATAGATGTGTTGGGAACTCTAAATGAAACACGGTTTGTGCTAGCTCTTTGAAAATTGACAAAATAAAGTAGTTTTAGGTTCTGTCTCTATGGTTTGTTTCCTCTTGAAGCAGCCCTAACTGGAGACTGCCTAAATACACTTTCATTGGAAACGTGTGCCAAGCGTCCAAAAGTACTGGTTTTCTGAAATCACGGCAAACATTTTTTCACCCAATCTGGATGATTCTCTGTGGTAGTGATCAGTTCACTAAGTCAACTTGGCTTCCCAATTTTCACTCTTCTAGGTTGAAGCGTTCGTTTCCAGTAAGAGTTTGAATTTTTAGGTTTCACTCTGTTTTCTCCTATATAGATAGATGTGTTGGGAACTCTAAATGAAACACGGTTTGTGCTAGCTCTTTGAAAATTGACAAAATAAATAGTTCTAAGTTCTGTCTCTAAGGTTTGTTTCCTCTTGAAGCAGCCCTAAGAAGAGACTGCCTAAAGACATTTTCATTGGAAAGGGGTGCCAAGCGTCCAAAAGTACTGGTTTTCTGAAGTCTCGGCAAACATTTTTTCACCCAATATTGATGATTCTCTGTGGTAGTGACCAGTTCACTAAGCCCACTTGGCTGCCCAATTTTCACTCTTCTAAGTTGAAGCGTTCGTTTCCAGTAAGAGTTTGAATTTTTAGGTTTCACTGTGTTTTCTCCTATATAGATAGATGTGATTGGAACTCTAAATGAAACACGGTTTGTGCTAGCTCTTTGAAAATTGACAAAATAAAGTAGTTTTAGGTTCTGTCTCTATGGTTTGTTTAATCTTCAAGCAGCCCTAACTGGAGACTGCCTAAATACACTTTCATTGGAAACGTGTGCCAAGCGTCCAAAAGTACTGGTTTTCTGAAATCTCGGCAAATATTTTTTCACCCAAACTGGATGATTCTCTGTGGTAGTGATCAGTTCACTAAGTCCACTTGGCTGCCCAATTTTCACTCTTCTAGGTTGAAGCGTTCGTTTCCAGTAAGAGTTTGAATTTTTAGGTTTCACTCTGTTTTTTCCTATATAGATAGATGTGTTGGGAACTCTAAATGAAACACGGTTTGTGCTAGCTCTTTGAAAATTGACAAAATAAAGTAGTTTTAGGTTCTGTCTCTATGGTTTGTTTCCTCTTGAAGCAGCCCTAACTGGAGACTGCCTAAATACACTTTCATTGGAAAGGTGTGGGAAGCGTCCAAAAGTACTGGTTTTCTGAAATCTCAGCAAACATTTTTTCACCCAATAATGATGATTCTCTGTGGTAGTGATCAGTTCACTAAGCCCACTTGGCTGCCCAATTTTCACTCTTCTAGGTTGAAGCGTGTGTTTCCAGTAAGACTTTGAATTTTTAGGTTTCACTGTGTTTTCTCCTATATAGATAGATGGGTTGGGAACTCTAAATGAAACACGGCTTGTGCTAGCTCTTTGAAAATTGACAAAATAAAGTAGATTGAGGTTCTGTCTCTATGGTTTGTTTCCTCTTGAAGCAGCCCTAAGCAGAGCCTGCCTAAAGAAATTTCATTGGAAAGGTGTGCCAAGCGTCCAAAAGTACTGGTTTTCTGAAATCTCGGCAAACATTTTTTCACCCAATATTGATGATTCTCTGTGGTAATGATGAGTTCACTAAGTCCACTTGGCTGCCCCATTTTCACTCTTCTAGGTTGAAGCGTTCGATTCCAGTAAGAGTTTGAGTTTTTAGGTTTCACTGTGTTTTCTCCTATATAGATAGAGGGGTTGGGAACTCTAAATGAAACACGGTTTGTGCTAGCTCTTTGAAAATTGACAAAATAGAGTGGTTTTAGGTTCTGTCTCCATGGTTTGTTTTTTCTTGAAGCAGCCCTAACTAGAGACTGCCTAAGTACACTTTCATTGGAAAGGTGTGCCAAGCGTCCAAAAGCACTGGTTTTCTGAAATGTCGGCAAACATTTTTTCACCCAATCTTGATGATTCTCTGTGGTAATGATCAGTTCACTAAGCCCACTTGGCTGCCCAATATTCACTCTTCTAGGTTGAAGCGTTCGTTTCCAATAAGAGTTTGAGTTTTTAGGTTTCACTCTGTTTTCTCCTATATAGATAGATGTGTTGGGAACTCTAAATGAAACACGGTTTGTGCTAGCTCTTTGAAAATTGACAAAATAAAGTAGTTTTAGGTTCTGTCTCAAAGGTTGTTTCCTCTTGAAGCAGCCCTAAGCAGAGCCTGCCTAAAGACATTTTCATTGGAAAGGTGTGCCAAGCGTCCAAAAGTACTGGTTTTCTGAAATCTCGGCAAACCTTTTTCACCCAATCTTGATGAGACATTGCGGTAGTGATCAGTTCACTAAGTCCACTTGGCTGCCCAATTTTCACTCTTCTAGGTTGAAGCGTTCGATTCCAGTAAGAGTTTGAGTTTTTAGGTTTCACTCTGTTTTCTCCTATATAGATAGATGTGTTGGGAACTCTAAATGAAACACGGTTTGTGCTAGCTCTTTGAAAATTGACAAAATAGAGTGGTTTTAGGTTCTGTCTCCATGGTTTGTTTTTTCTTGAAGCAGCCCTAACTAGAGACTGCCTAAGTACACTTTCATTGGAAAGGTGTGCCAAGCGTCTAAAAGCACTGGTTTTCTGAAATGTCGGCAAACATTTTTTCACCCAATCTTGATGATTCTCTGTGGTAATGATCAGTTCACTAAGCCCACTTGGCTGCCCAATATTCACTCTTCTAGGTTGAAGCGTTCGTTTCCAATAAGAGTTTGAATTTTTAGGTTTCACTCTGTTTTCTCCTATATAGATAGATGTGTTGGGAACTCTAAATGAAACACGGTTTGTGCTAGCTCTTTGAAAATTGACAAAATAAAGTAGTTCTAAGTTCTGTCTCAAAGGTTGTTTCCTCTTGAAGCAGCCCTAAGCAGAGCCTGCCTAAAGACATTTTCATTAGAAAGGTGTGCCAAGCGTCCAAAAGTACTGGTTTTCTGAAATCTCGGCAAACCTTTTTTCACCCAATCTTGATGAGACATAGTGGTAGTGATCAGTTCACTAAGTCCACTTGGCTGCCCAATTTTCACTCTTCTAGGTTGAAGCGTTCGTTTCCAATAAGAGTTTGAATTTTTAGGTTTCACTCTGTTTTTTCCTATATAGATAGATGTGTTGGGAACTCTAAATGAAACACGGTTTGTGCTAGCTCTTTGAAAATTGACAAAATAAAGTAGTTTTAGGTTCTGTCTCTATGGTTTGTTTCCTCTTGAAGCAGCCCTAACTGGAGACTGCCTAAATACACTTTCATTGGAAACGTGTGCCAAGCGTCCAAAAGTACTGGTTTTCTGAAATCACGGCAAACATTTTTTCACCCAATCTGGATGATTCTCTGTGGTAGTGATCAGTTCACTAAGTCAACTTGGCTTCCCAATTTTCACTCTCTAGGTTGAAGCGTTCGTTTCCAGTAAGAGTTTGAATTTTTAGGTTTCACTCTGTTTTCTCCTATATAGATAGATGTGTTGGGAACTCTAAATGAAACACGGTTTGTGCTAGCTCTTTGAAAATTGACAAAATAAATAGTTCTAAGTTCTGTCTCTAAGGTTTGTTTCCTCTTGAAGCAGCCCTAAGCAGAGACTGCCTAAAGACATTTTCATTGGAAAGGGGTGCCAAGCGTCCAAAAGTTACTGGTTTTTTGAAATCTCGGCAAACATTTTTTCACCCAATATTGATGATTCTCTGTGGTAGTGATCAGTTCACTAAGCCCACTTGGCTGCCAAATTTTCACTCTTCTAGGTTGAAGCGTGTGTTTCCAGTAAGACTTTGAATTTTTAGGTTTCACTGTGTTTTCTCCTATATAGATAGATGGGTTGGGAACTCTAAATGAAACACGGCTTGTGCTAGCTCTTTGAAAATTGACAAAATAAAGTAGATTTAGGTTCTGTCTCTATGGTTTGTTTCCTCTTGAAGCAGCCCTAAGCAGAGCCTGCCTAAAAAATTTTCATTGGAAAGGTGTGCCAAGCGTCCAAAAGTACTGGTTTTCTGAAATCTCGGCAAACATTTTTTCACCCAATATTGATGATTCTCTGTGGTAATGATCAGTTCACTAAGTCCACTTGCCTGCCCCATTTTCACTCTTCTAGGTTGAAGCGTTCGATTCCAGTAAGAGTTTGAGTTTTTAGGTTTCACTCTGTTTTCTCCTATATAGATAGATGTGTTGGGAACTCTAAATGAAACACGGTTTGTGCTAGCTCTTTGAAAATTGACAAAATAAATAGTTCTAAGTTCTGTCTCTAAGGTTTGTTTCCTCTTGAAGCAGCCCTAAGCAGAGAGTGCCTAAAGACATTTTCATTGGAAAGGGGTGCCAAGCGTCCAAAAGTTACTGGTTTTCTGAAATCTCGGCAAACATTTTTTCACCCAATATTGATGATTCTCTGTGGTAGTGATCAGTTCACTAAGCCCACTTGGCTGCCCAATATTCACTCTTCTAGGTTGAAGCGTTCGTTTCCAATAAGAGTTTGAATTTTTAGGTTTCACTCTGTTTTCTCCTATATAGATAGATGTGTTGGGAACTCTAAATGAAACACGGTTTGTGCTAGCTCTTTGAAAATTGACAAAATAAAGTAGTTCTAAGTTCTGTCTCAAAGGTTGTTTCCTCTTGAAGCAGCCCTAAGCAGAGCCTGCCTAAAGACATTTTCATTAGAAAGGTGTGCCAAGCGTCCAAAAGTACTGGTTTTCTGAAATCTCGGCAAACCTTTTTTCACCCAATCTTGATGAGACATTGTGGTAGTGATCAGTTCACTAAGTCCACTTGGCTGCCCAATTTTCACTCTTCTAGGTTGAAGCGTTCGTTTCCAATAAGAGTTTGAATTTTTAGGTTTCACTCTGTTTTCTCCTATATAGATAGATGTGTTGGGAACTCTAAATGAAACACGGTTTGTGCTAGCTCTTTGAAAATTGACAAAATAAAGTAGTTTTAGGTTCTGTCTCTATGGTTTGTTTCCTCTTGAAGCAGCCCTAACTGGAGACTGCCTAAATACACTTTCATTGGAAACGTGTGCCAAGCGTCGAAAAGTACTGGTTTTCTGAAATCTCGGCAAACATTTTTTCACCCAATCTGGATGATTCTCTGTGGTAGTGATCAGTTCACTAAGTCAACTTGGCTTCCCAATTTTCACTCTTCTAGGTTGAAGCGTTCGTTTCCAGTAAGAGTTTGAATTTTTAGGTTTCACTCTGTTTTGTCCTATATAGATAGATGTGTTGGGAACTCTAAATGAAACACGGTTTGTGCTAGCTCTTTGAAAATTGACAAAATAAATAGTTCTAAGTTCTGTCTCTAAGGTTTGTTTCCTCTTGAAGCAGCCCTAAGCAGAGACTGCCTAAAGACATTTTCATTGGAAAGGGGTGCCAAGCGTCCAAAAGTTACTGGTTTTCTGAAATCTCGGCAAACATTTTTTCACCCAATATTGATGATTCTCTGTGGTAGTGATCAGTTCACTAAGCCCACTTGGCTGCCAAATTTTCACTCTTCTAGGTTGAAGCGTGTGTTTCCAGTAAGACTTTGAATTTTTAGGTTTCACTGTGTTTTCTCCTATATAGATAGATGGGTTGGGAACTCTAAATGAAACACGGCTTGTGCTAGCTCTTTGAAAATTGACAAAATAAAGTAGATTTAGGTTCTGTCTCTATGGTTTGTTTCCTCTTGAAGCAGCCCTAAGCAGAGCCTGCCTAAAGAATTTTCATTGGAAAGGTGTGCCAAGCGTCCAAAAGTACTGGTTTTCTGAAATCTCGGCAAACATTTTTTCACCCAATATTGATGATTCTCTGTGGTAATGATCAGTTCACTAAGTCCACTTGCCTGCCCCATTTTCACTCTTCTAGGTTGAAGCGTTCGATTCCAGTAAGAGTTTGAGTTTTTAGGTTTCACTCTGTTTTCTCCTATATAGATAGATGTTTTGGGAACTCTAAATGAAACACGGATTGTGCTAGCTCTTTGAAAATTGACAAAATAGAGTGGTTTTAGGTTCTGTCTCCATGGTTTGTTTTTTCTTGAAGCAGCCCTAACTAGAGACTGCCTAAGTACACTTTCATTGGAAAGGTGTGCCAAGCGTCCAAAAGCACTGGTTTTCTGAAATCTCGGCAAACATTTTTTCACCCAATCTGGATGATTCTCTGTGGTAATGATCAGTTCACTAAGCCCACTTGGCTGCCCAATATTCACTCTTCTAGGTTGAAGCGTTCGTTTCCAATAAGAGTTTGAATTTTTAGGTTTCACTCTGTTTTCTCCTATATAGATAGATGTGTTGGGAACTCTAAATGAAACACGGTTTGTGCTAGCTCTTTGAAGATTGACAAAATAAAGTAGTTTTAGGTTCTGTCTCAAAGGTTGTTTCCTCTTGAAGTAGCCCTAAGCAGAGCCTGCCTAAAGACATTTTCATTGGAAAGGTGTGCCAAGCGTCCAAAAGTACTGGTTTTCTGAAATCTCGGCAAACCTTTTTTCACCCAATCTTGATGAGACATTGTGGTAGTGATCAGTTCACTAAGTCCACTTGGCTGCCCAATTTTCACTCTTCTAGGTTGAAGCGTTCGTTTCCAATAAGAGTTTGAATTTTTAGGTTTCACTCTGTTTTTTCCTATATAGATAGATGTGTTGGGAACTCTAAATGAAACACGGTTTGTGCTAGCTCTTTGAAAATTGACAAAATAAAGTAGTTTTAGGTTCTGTCTCTATGGTTTGTTTCCTCTTGAAGCAGCCCTAACTGGAGACTGCCTAAATACACTTTCATTGGAAAGGTGTGGGAAGCGTCCAAAAGTACTGGTTTTCTGAAATCTCGGCAAACATTTTTTCACCCAATATTGATGATTCTCTGTGGTAGTGATCAGTTCACTAAGCCCACTTGGCTGCCCAATTTTCACTCTTCTAGGTTGAAGCGTGTGTTTCCAGTAAGACTTTGAATTTTTAGGTTTCACTGTGTTTTCTCCTATATAGATAGATGGGTTGGGAACTCTAAATGAAACACGGCTTGTGCTAGCTCTTTGAAAATTGACAAAATAAAGTAGATTGAGGTTCTGTCTCTATGGTTTGTTTCCTCTTGAAGCAGCCCTAAGCAGAGCCTGCCTAAAGAATTTTCATTGGAAAGGTGTGCCAAGCGTCCAAAAGTACTGGTTTTCTGAAATCTCCGGCAAACATTTTTTCACCCAATATTGATGATTCTCTGTGGTAATGATGAGTTCACTAAGTCCACTTGGCTGCCCCATTTTCACTCTTCTAGGTTGAAGCGTTCGATTCCAGTAAGAGTTTGAGTTTTTAGGTTTCACTGTGTTTTCTCCTATATAGATAGATGGGTTGGGAACTCTAAATGAAACACGGTTTGTGCTAGCTCTTTGAAAATTGACAAAATAGAGTGGTTTTAGGTTCTGTCTCCATGGTTTGTTTTTTCTTGAAGCAGCCCTAACTAGAGACTGCCTAAGTACACTTTCATTGGAAAGGTGTGCCAAGCGTCCAAAAGCACTGGTTTTCTGAAATGTCGGCAAACATTTTTTCACCCAATCTTGATGATTCTCTGTGGTAATGATCAGTTCACTAAGCCCACTTGGCTGCCCAATATTCACTCTTCTAGGTTGAAGCGTTCGTTTCCAATAAGAGTTTGAGTTTTTAGGTTTCACTCTGTTTTCTCCTATATAGATAGATGTGTTGGGAACTCTAAATGAAACACGGTTTGTGCTAGCTCTTTGAAAATTGACAAAATAAAGTAGGTTTAGGTTTTGAATCAAAGGTTGTTTCCTCTTGAAGCAGCCCTAAGCAGAGCCTGCCTAAAGACATTTTCATTGGAAAGGTGTGCCAAGCGTCCAAAAGTACTGGTTTTCTGAAATCTCGGCAAACCTTTTTCACCCAATCTTGATGAGACATTGTGGTAGTGATCAGTTCACTAAGTCCACTTGGCTGCCCCATTTTCACTCTTCTAGGTTGAAGCGTTCGATTCCAGTAAGAGTTTGAGTTTTTAGATTTCACTCTGTTTTCTCCTATATAGATAGATGTGTTGGGAACTCTAAATGAAACACGGTTTGTGCTAGCTCTTTGAAAATTGAAAAAATAGAGTGGTTTTAGGTTCTGTCTCCATGGTTTGTTTTTTCTTGAAGCAGCCCTAACTAGAGACTGCCTAAGTACACTTTCATTGGAAAGGTGTGCCAAGCGTCCAAAAGCACTGGTTTTCTGAAATGTCGGCAAACATTTTTTCACCCAATCTTGATGATTCTCTGTGGTAATGATCAGTTCACTAAGCCCACTTGGCTGCCCAATATTCACTCTTCTAGGTTGAAGCGTTCGTTTCCAATAAGAGTTTGAATTTTTAGGTTTCACTCTGTTTTCTCCTATATAGATAGATGTGTTGGGAACTCTAAATGAAACACGGTTTGTGCTAGCTCTTTGAAAATTGATAAAATAAAGTAGTTCTAAGTTCTGTCTCAAAGGTTGTTTCCTCTTGAAGCAGCCCTAAGCAGAGCCTGCCTAAAGACATTTTCATTGGAAAGGTGTGCCAAGCGTCCAAAAGTACTGGTTTTCTGAAATCTCGGCAAACCTTTTTTCACCCAATCTTGATGAGACATTGTGGTAGTGATCAGTTCACTAAGTCCACTTGGCTGCCCAATTTTCACTCTTCTAGGTTGAAGCGTTCGTTTCCAATAAGAGTTTGAATTTTTAGGTTTCACTCTGTTTTTTCCTATATAGATAGATGTGTTGGGAACTCTAAATGAAACACGGTTTGTGCTAGCTCTTTGAAAATTGACAAAATAAAGTAGTTTTAGGTTCTGTCTCTATGGTTTGTTTTCCTCTTGAAGCAGCCCTAACTGGAGACTGCCTAAATACACTTTCATTGGAAACGTGTGCCAAGCGTCCAAAAGTACTGGTTTTCTGAAATCACGGCAAACATTTTTTCACCCAATCTGGATGATTCTCTCTGGTAGTGATCAGTTCACTAAGTCAACTTGGCTTCCCAATTTTCACTCTTCTAGTTTGAAGCGTTCGTTTCCAGTAAGAGTTTGAATTTTTAGGTTTCACTCTATTTTCTCCTATATATAGATAGATGTGTTGGGAACTCTAAATGAAACACGGTTTGTGCTAGCTCTTTGAAAATTGACAAAATAAATAGTTCTAAGTTCTGTCTCTAAGGTTTGTTTCCTCTTGAAGCAGCCCTAAGCAGAGACTGCCTAAAGACATTTTCATTGGAAAGGGGTGCCAAGCGTCCAAAAGTACTGGTTTTCTGAAATCTCGGCAAACATTTTTTCACCCAATATTGATGATTCTCTGTGGTAGTGATCAGTTCACTAAGCCCACTTGGCTGCCAAATTTTCACTCTTCTACTTTGAAGCGTGTGTTTCCAGTAAGACTTTGAATTTTTAGGTTTCACTGTGTTTTCTCCTATATAGATAGATGGGTTGGGAACTCTAAATGAAACACGGCTTGTGCTAGCTCTTTGAAAATTGACAAAATAAAGTAGATTTAGGTTCTGTCTCTATGGTTTGTTTCCTCTTGAAGCAGCCCTAAGCAGAGCCTGCCTAAAGAATTTTCATTGGAAAGGTGTGCCAAGCGTCCAAAAGTACTGGTTTTCTGAAATCTCGGCAAACATTTTTTCACCCAATATTGATGATTCTCTGTGGTAATGATCAGTTCACTAAGTCCACTTGCCTGCCCCATTTTCACTCTTCTAGGTTGAAGCGTTCGATTCCAGTAAGAGTTTGAGTTTTTAGGTTTCACTCTGTTTTCTCCTATATAGATAGATGTGTTGGGAACTCTAAATGAAACACGGTTTGTGCTAGCTCTTTGAAAATTGACAAAATAGAGTGGTTTTAGGTTCTGTCTCCATGGTTTGTTTTTTCTTGAAGCAGCCCTAACTAGAGACTGCCTAAGTACACTTTCATTGGAAAGGTGTGCCAAGCGTCCAAAAGCACTGGTTTTCTGAAATGTCGGCAAACATTTTTTCACCCAATCTTGATGATTCTCTGTGGTAATGATCAGTTCACTAAGCCCACTTGGCTGCCCAATATTCACTCTTCTAGGTTGAAGCGTTCGTTTCCAATAAGAGTTTGAATTTTTAGGTTTCACTCTGTTTTCTCCTATATAGATAGATGTGTTGGGAACTCTAAATGAAACACGGTTTGTGCTAGCTCTTTGAAGATTGACAAAATAAAGTAGTTTTAGGTTCTGTCTCAAAGGTTGTTTCCTCTTGAAGCAGCCCTAAGCAGAGCCTGCCTAAAGACATTTTCATTGGAAAGGTGTGCCAAGCGTCCAAAAGTACTGGTTTTCTGAAATCTCGGCAAACCTTTTTTCACCCAATCTTGATGAGACATTGTGGTAGTGATCAGTTCACTAAGTCCACTTGGCTGCCCAATTTTCACTCTTCTAGGTTGAAGCGTTCGTTTCCAATAAGAGTTTGAATTTTTAGGTTTCACTCTGTTTTTTCCTATATAGATAGATGTGTTGGGAACTCTAAATGAAACACGGTTTGTGCTAGCTCTTTGAAAATTGACAAAATAAAGTAGTTTTAGGTTCTGTCTCTATGGTTTGTTTCCTCTTGAAGCAGCCCTAACTGGAGACTGCCTAAATACACTTTCATTGGAAAGGTGTGGGAAGCGTCCAAAAGTACTGGTTTTCTGAAATCTCTGCAAACATTTTTTCACCCAATATTGATGATTCTCTGTGGTAGTGATCAGTTCACTAAGCCCACTTGGCTGCCAAATTTTCACTCTTCTAGGTTGAAGCGTGTGTTTCCAGTAAGAGTTTGAATTTTTAGGTTTCACTGTGTTTTCTCCTATATAGATAGATGGGTTGGGAACTCTAAATGAAACACGGCTTGTGCTAGCTCTTTGAAAATTGACAAAATAAAGTAGATTTAGGTTCTGTCTCTATGGTTTGTTTCCTCTTGAAGCAGCCCTAAGCAGAGCCTGCCTAAAGAATTTTCATTGGAAAGGTGTGCCAAGCGTCCAAAAGTACTGGTTTTCTGAAATCTCGGCAAACATTTTTTCACCCAATATTGATGATTCCCTGTGGTAATGATCAGTTCACTAAGTCCACTTGGCTGCCCAATTTTCACTCTTCTAGGTTGAAGCGTTCGTTTCCAGTAAGAGTTTGAATTTTTAGGTTTCACTCTGTTTTCTCCTATATAGATAGATGTGTTGGGAACTCTAAATGAAACACGGTTTGTGCTAGCTCTTTGAAAATTGACAAAATAAAGTAGTTCTAAGTTCTGTCTCTAAGGTTTGTTTCCTCTTGAAGCAGCCCTAAGCAGAGCCTGCCTAAAGACATTTTCATTGGAAAGGTGTGCCAAGCGTCCAAAAGTACTGGTTTTCTGAAATCTCGGCAAACCTTTTTCACCCAATCTTGATGAGACATTGTGGTAGTAATCAGTTCACTAAGTCCACTTGGCTGCCCAATTTTCACTCTTCTAGGTTGAAGCGTTCGATTCCAGTAAGAGTTTGAGTTTTTAGGTTTCACTGTTTTCTCCTATATAGATAGATGTGTTGGGAACTCTAAATGAAACACGGTTTGTGCTAGCTCTTTGAAAATTGACAAAATAGAGTGGTTTTAGGTTCTGTCTCCATGGTTTGTTTTTTCTTGAAGCAGCCCTAACTAGAGACTGCCTAAGTACACTTTCATTGGAAAGCTGTGCCAAGCGTCCAAAAGCACTGGTTTTCTGAAATGTCGGCAAACATTTTTTCACCCAATCTTGATGATTCTCTGTGGTAATGATCAGTTCACTAAGCATACTTGGCTGCCCAATATTAACTCTTCTAGGTTGAAGCGTTCGTTTCCAGTAAGAGTTTGAATTTTTAGGTTTCACTCTGTTTTCTCCTATATAGATAGATGTGTTGGGAACTCTAAATGAAACACGGTTTGTGCTAGCTCTTTGAAAATTGACAAAATAAAGTAGTTCTAAGTTCTGTCTCAAAGGTTGTTTCCTCTTGAAGCAGCCCTAAGCAGAGCCTGCCTAAAGACATTTTCATTGGAAAGGTGTGCCAAGCGTCCAAAAGTACTGGTTTTCTGAAATCTCAGCAAACCTTTTTTCACCCAATCTTGATGATTCTCTGTGGTAATGATCAGTTCACTAAGCCCACTTGGCTGCCCAATATTCACTCTTCTAGGTTGAAGCGTTCGTTTCCAATAAGAGTTTGAATTTTTAGGTTTCACTCTGTTTTCTCCTATATAGATAGATGTGTTGGGAACTCTAAATGAAACACGGTTTGTGCTAGCTCTTTGAAAATTGATAAAATAAAGTAGTTCTAAGTTCTGTCTCAAAGGTTGTTTCCTCTTGAAGCAGCCCTAAGCAGAGCCTGCCTAAAGACATTTTCATTGGAAAGGTGTGCCAAGCGTCCAAAAGTACTGGTTTTCTGAAATCTCGGCAAACCTTTTTTCACCCAATCTTGATGAGACATTGTGGTAGTGATCAGTTCACTAAGTCCACTTGGCTGCCCAATTTTCACTCTTCTAGGTTGAAGCGTTCGTTTCCAATAAGAGTTTGAATTTTTAGGTTTCACTCTGTTTTTTCCTATATAGATAGATGTGTTGGGAACTCTAAATGAAACACGGTTTGTGCTAGCTCTTTGAAAATTGACAAAATAAAGTAGTTTTAGGTTCTGTCTCTATGGTTTGTTTCCTCTTGAAGCAGCCCTAACTGGAGACTGCCTAAATACACTTTCATTGGAAACGTGTGCCAAGCGTCCAAAAGTACTGGTTTTCTGAAATCACGGCAAACATTTTTTCACCCAATCTGGATGATTCTCTGTGGTAGTGATCAGTTCACTAAGTCAACTTGGCTTCCCAATTTTCACTCTTCTAGTTTGAAGCGTTCGTTTCCAGTAAGAGTTTGAATTTTTAGGTTTCACTCTATTTTCTCCTATATAGATAGATGTGTTGGGAACTCTAAATGAAACACGGTTTGTGCTAGCTCTTTGAAAATTGACAAAATAAATAGTTCTAAGTTCTGTCTCTAAGGTTTGTTTCCTCTTGAAGCAGCCCTAAGCAGAGACTGCCTAAAGACATTTTCATTGGAAAGGGGTGCCAAGCGTCCAAAAGTACTGGTTTTCTGAAATCTCGGCAAACATTTTTTCACCCAATATTGATGATTCTCTGTGGTAGTGATCAGTTCACTAAGCCCACTTGGCTGCCAAATTTTCACTCTTCTACTTTGAAGCGTGTGTTTCCAGTAAGACTTTGAATTTTTAGGTTTCACTGTGTTTTCTCCTATATAGATAGATGGGTTGGGAACTCTAAATGAAACACGGCTTGTGCTAGCTCTTTGAAAATTGACAAAATAAAGTAGATTTAGGTTCTGTCTCTATGGTTTGTTTCCTCTTGAAGCAGCCCTAAGCAGATCCTGCCTAAAGAATTTTCATTGGAAAGGTGTGCCAAGCGTCCAAAAGTACTGGTTTTCTGAAATCTCGGCAAACATTTTTTCACCCAATATTGATGATTCTCTGTGGTAATGATCAGTTCACTAAGTCCACTTGCCTGACCCATTTTCACTCTTCTAGGTTGAAGCGTTCGATTCCAGTAAGAGTTTGAGTTTTTAGGTTTCACTCTGTTTTCTCCTATATAGATAGATGTGTTGGGAACTCTAAATGAAACACGGATTGTGCTAGCTCTTTGAAAATTGACAAAATAGAGTGGTTTTAGGTTCTGTCTCCATGGTTTGTTTTTTCTTGAAGCAGCCCTAACTAGAGACTGCCTAAGTACACTTTCATTGGAAAGGTGTGCCAAGCGTCCAAAAGCACTGGTTTTCTGAAATGTCGGCAAACATTTTTTCACCCAATCTTGATGATTCTCTGTGGTAATGATCAGTTCACTAAGCCCACTTGGCTGCCCAATATTCACTCTTCTAGGTTGAAGCGTTCGTTTCCAATAAGAGTTTGAATTTTTAGGTTTCACTCTGTTTTCTCCTATATAGATAGATGTGTTGGGAACTCTAAATGAAACACGGTTTGTGCTAGCTCTTTGAAAATTGACAAAATAAAGTAGTTTTAGGTTCTGTCTCAAAGGTTGTTTC
>NW_027516777.1:0-53286 GCF_048772815.1 Callospermophilus lateralis
CCAAGTATCATCAAGATTTGGTGAAAAAATGTTTGCTGAGATTTCAGCCAACTAGTAGTTTTTTGGAAGCTTGGCAACCCCTTTCAAACGAAAGTGTTTTTCGCCAGTCTCTGCAAGGGGTACTTCAAGGGGAAACAAACCATAGAGATAGAACTTAGAACTACTTCATTTGCTCAAGTTTCAAGGAGCTAGCACAAACCGTATTTGATATAGAGTTTCAAACACATCTATCTATATAGCAGAAAACAGAGTGAAACCTAAAAATTCAAACTGTTACTGAAAACGAACGCTTGAACCTAGAAGAGTGAAAATTGGGCAGCCAAGTGGGCTTAGTGAACTGATCATTACCACCAAGTATCATCAAGATTTGGTGAAAAAATGTTTGCTGAGATTTCAGCCAACTAGTAGTTTTTTGGAAGCTTGGCAACCCCTTTCAAGCGAAAGTGGTTTTCGCCAGTCTCTGCATGGGGTACTTCAAGGGAAACAAACCATAGAGATAGAACTTAGAACTACTTCATTTGCTCAAGTTTCAAGGAGCTAGCACAAACCGTATTTGATATAGAGTTTAAAACACATGTATCTATGTAGGAGAAAACAGAGTGAAACCTAAAAATTCAAACTGTTACTGGAAACGAATGCTTCAACCTAGAAGAATAAAAATTGGACAGGCAAGTGGGCTTAGTGAACTGATCATTACCACCAAGTATCATCAAGATTTGGTGAAAAAATGTTTGCTGAGATTTCAGCCAACTAGTAGTTTTTTGGAAGCTTGGCAACCCCTTTCAAACGAAAGAGGTTTTCGCCAGATTCTGCATGGGGTACTTCAAGAGGAAACAAACCATGGAGATAGAACTTAGAACTACTTCATTTGGTAAAGTTTCAAGGAGCTAGCACAAACCGTGTTTGATTTAGAATTCCAAACACAGCTATCTATGTAGGAGAAAACACAGTGAAACCTAAAAATTCAAACTGTTACTGGAAACGAATGCTTCAACCTAGAAGAATAAAAATTGGGCAGCCAAGTGGGCTTAGTGAAGTGATCATTACCACCAAGTATCATCAAGATTTGGTGAAAAAATGTTTGCTGAGATTTCAGCCAACTAGTAGTTTTTTGGAAGCTTGGCAACCCCTTTCAAACGAAAGTGGTTTTCGCCAGTCTCTGCATGGGGTACTTCAAGAGGAAACAAACCATAGAGATAGAACTTAGAACTACTTCATTTGCTCAAGTTTCAAGGAGCTAGCACAAACCGTATTTGATTTAGAGTTTCAACACATCTATCTATATAGCAGAAAACAGAGTGAAACCTAAAAATTCAAACTGTTACTGGAAACGAACGCTTGAACCTAGAAGAGTGAAAACTGGGCAGCCAAGTGGGCTTAGTGAACTGATCATTACCACCAAGTATCATCAAGATTTGGTGAAAAAATGTTTGCTGAGATTTCAGCCAACTAGTAGTTTTTTGGAAGCTTGGCAACCCCTTTCAAACGAAAGTGTTTTTCGCCAGTCTCTGCATGGGGTACTTCAAGAGGAAACAAACCATAGAGATAGAACTTAGAACTACTTCATTTGCTCAAGTTTCAAGGAGCTAGCACAAACCGTATTTGATTTAGAGTTTCAACACATCTATCTATATAGCAGAAAACAGAGTGAAACCTAAAAATTCAAACTGTTACTGGAAACGAACGCTTGAACCTAGAAGAGTGAAAATTGGGCAGCCAAGTGGGCTTAGTGAACTGATCATTACCACCAAGTATCATCAAGATTTGGTGAAAAAATGTTTGCTGAGATTTCAGCCAACTAGTAGTTTTTTGGAAGCTTGGCAACCCCTTTCAAACGAAAGTGGTTTTCGCCAGTCTCTGCATGGGGTACTTCAAGAGGAAACAAACCATAGAGATAGAACTTAGAACTACTTCATTTGCTCAAGTTTCAAGGAGCTAGCACAAACCGTATTTGATTTAGAGTTTCAACACATCTATCTATATAGCAGAAAACAGAGTGAAACCTAAAAATTCAAACTGTTACTGGAAACGAACGCTTGAACCTAGAAGAGTGAAAACTGGGCAGCCAAGTGGGCTTAGTGAACTGATCATTACCACCAAGTATCATCAAGATTTGGTGAAAAAATGTTTGCTGAGATTTCAGCCAACTAGTAGTTTTTTGGAAGCTTGGCAACCCCTTTCAAACGAAAGTGTTTTTCGCCAGTCTCTGCATGGGGTACTTCAAGAGGAAACAAACCATAGAGATAGAACTTAGAACTACTTCATTTGCTCAAGTTTCAAGGAGCTAGCACAAACCGTATTTGATTTAGAGTTTCAACACATCTATCTATATAGCAGAAAACAGAGTGAAACCTAAAAATTCAAACTGTTACTGGAAACGAACGCTTGAACCTAGAAGAGTGAAAATTGGGCAGCCAAGTGGGCTTAGTGAACTGATCATTACCACCAAGTATCATCAAGATTCGGTGAAAAAATGTTTGCTGAGATTTCAACCAACTAGTAGTTTTTTGGAAGCTTGGCAACCCCTTTCAAACGAAAGTGGTTTTCGCCAGTCTCTGCATGGGGTACTTCAAGAGGAAACAAACCATAGAGATAGAACTTAGAACTACTTCATTTGCTCAAGTTTCAAGGAGCTAGCACAAACCGTATTTGATATAGAGTTTAAAACACATGTATCTATGTAGGAGAAAACAGAGTGAAACCTAAAAATTCAAACTGTTACTGGAAACGAATGCTTCAACCTAGAAGAATAAAAATTGGACAGGCAAGTGGGCTTAGTGAACTGATCATTACCACCAAGTATCATCAAGATTTGGTGAAAAAATGTTTGCTGAGATTTCAGCCAACTAGTAGTTTTTTGGAAGCTTGGCAACCCCTTTCAAACGAAAGAGGTTTTCGCCAGATTCTGCATGGGGTACTTCAAGAGGAAACAAACCATGGAGATAGAACTTAGAACTACTTCATTTGGTAAAGTTTCAAGGAGCTAGCACAAACCGTGTTTGATTTAGAATTCCAAACACAGCTATCTATGTAGGAGAAAACACAGTGAAACCTAAAAATTCAAACTGTTACTGGAAACGAACGCTTGAACCTAGAAGAGTGAAAATTGGGCAGCCAAGTGGGCTTAGTGAACTGATCATTACCACCAAGTATCATCAAGATTTGGTGAAAAAATGTTTGCTGAGATTTCAGCCAACTAGTAGTTTTTTGGAAGCTTGGCAACCCCTTTCAAACGAAAGTGGTTTTCGCCAGTCTCTGCATGGGGTACTTCAAGGGGAAACAAACCATAGAGATAGAACTTAGAACTACTTCATTTGCTCAAGTTTCAAGGAGCTAGCACAAACCGTATTTGATATAGAGTTTAAAACACATGTATCTATGTAGGAGAAAACAGAGTGAAACCTAAAAATTCAAACTGTTACTGGAAACGAATGCTTCAACCTAGAAGAATAAAAATTGGACAGGCAAGTGGGCTTAGTGAACTGATCATTACCACCAAGTATCATCAAGATTTGGTGAAAAAATGTTTGCTGAGATTTCAGCCAACTAGTAGTTTTTTGGAAGCTTGGCAACCCCTTTCAAACGAAAGAGGTTTTCGCCAGATTCTGCATGGGGTACTTCAAGAGGAAGCAAACCATGGAGATAGAACTTAGAACTACTTCATTTGGTCAAGTTTCAAGGAGCTAGCACAAACCGTGTTTGATTTAGAATTCCAAACACAGCTATCTATGTAGGAGAAAACAGAGTGAAACCTAAAAATTCAAACTGTTACTGGAAACGAATGCTTCAACCTAGAAGAATAAAAATTGGGCAGCCAAGTGGGCTTAGTGAAGTGATCATTACCACCAAGTATCATCAAGATTTGGTGAAAAAATGTTTGCTGAGATTTCAGCCAACTAGTAGTTTTTTGGAAGCTTGGCAACCCCTTTCAAACGAAAGTGGTTTTCACCAGTCTCTGCAAGGGGTACTTCAAGAGGAAACAAACCATACAGATAGAACTTAGAACTACTTCATTTGGTCAAGTTTCAAGGAGCTAGCACAAACCGTATTTGATTTAGAGTTTCAACACATCTATCTATATACCAGAAAACAGAGTGAAACCTAAAAATTCAAAGTGTTGCTGGAAACGAACGCTTGAACCTAGAAGAGTGAAAATTGGGCAGCCAAGTGGGCTTAGTGAACTGATCATTACCACCAAGTATCATCAAGATTTGGTGAAAAAATGTTTGCTGAGATTTCAGCCAACTAGTAGTTTTTTGGAAGCTTGGCAACCCCTTTCAAACGAAAGTGTTTTTCGCCAGTCTCTGCATGGGGTACTTCAAGAGGAAACAAACGATAGACATAGAACTTAGAACTACTTCATTTGCTCAAGTTTCAAGGAGCTAGCACAAACCGTATTTGATTTAGAGTTTCAACACATCTATCTATATAGCAGAAAACAGAGTGAAACCTAAAAATTCAAACTGTTACTGGAAACGAACGCTTGAACCTAGAAGAGTGAAAATTGGGCAGCCAAGTGGGCTTAGTGAACTGATCATTACCACCAAGTATCATCAAGATTCGGTGAAAAAATGTTTGCTGAGATTTCAGCCAACTAGTAGTTTTTTGGAAGCTTGGCAACCCCTTTCAAACGAAAGTGGTTTTCGCCAGTCTCTGCATGGGGTACTTCAAGAGGAAACAAACCATAGAGATAGAACTTAGAACTACTTCATTTGCTCAAGTTTCAAGGAGCTAGCACAAACCGTATTTGATTTAGAGTTTCAACACATCTATCTATATAGCAGAAAACAGAGTGAAACCTAAAAATTCAAACTGTTACTGGAAACGAACGCTTGAACCTAGAAGAGTGAAAATTGGGCAGCCAAGTGGGCTTAGTGAACTGATCATTACCACCAAGTATCATCAAGATTTGGTGAAAAAATGTTTGCTGAGATTTCAGCCAACTAGTAGTTTTTTGGAAGCTTGGCAACCCCTTTCAAACGAAAGTGGTTTTCGCCAGTCTCTGCATGGGGTACTTCAAGGGGAAACAAACCATAGAGATAGAACTTAGAACTACTTCATTTGCTCAAGTTTCAAGGAGCTAGCACAAACCGTATTTGATATAGAGTTTAAAACACATGTATCTATGTAGGAGAAAACAGAGTAAAACCTAAAAATTCAAACTGTTACTGGAAACGAATGCTTCAACCTAGAAGAATTAAAATTGGACAGCCAAGTGGGCTTAGTGAACTGATCATTACCACCAAGTATCATCAAGATTTGGTGAAAAAATGTTTGCTGAGATTTCAGCCAACTAGTAGTTTTTTGGAAGCTTGGCAACCCCTTTCAAACGAAAGAGGTTTTCGCCAGATTCTGCATGGGGTACTTCAAGAGGAAGCAAACCATGGAGATAGAACTTAGAACTACTTCATTTGGTCAAGTTTCAAGGAGCTAGCACAAACCGTGTTTGATTTAGAATTCCAAACACAGCTATCTATGTAGGAGAAAACACAGTGAAACCTAAAAATTCAAACTGTTACTGGAAACGAATGCTTCAACCTAGAAGAATAAAAATTGGGCAGCCAAGTGGGCTTAGTGAAGTGATCATTACCACCAAGTATCATCAAGATTTGGTGAAAAAATGTTTGCTGAGATTTCAGCCAACTAGTAGTTTTTTGGAAGCTTGGCAACCCCTTTCAAACGAAAGTGGTTTTCACCAGTCTCTGCAAGGGGTACTTCAAGAGGAAACAAACCATAGAGATAGAACTTAGAACTACTTCATTTGGTCAAGTTTCAAGGAGCTAGCACAAACCGTATTTGATTTAGAGTTTCAACACATCTATCTATATACCAGAAAACAGAGTGAAACCTAAAAATTCAAAGTGTTGCTGGAAACGAAAGCTTGAACCTAGAAGAGTGAAAATTGGGCAGCCAAGTGGGCTTAGTGAACTGATCATTACCACCAAGTATCATCAAGATTTGGTGAAAAAATGTTTGCTGAGATTTCAGCCAACTAGTAGTTTTTTGGAAGCTTGGCAACCCCTATCAAACGAAAGTGTTTTTCGCCAGTCTCTGCAAGGGGTACTTCAAGGGGAAACAAACCATAGAGATAGAACTTAGAACTACTTCATTTGCTCAAGTTTCAAGGAGCTAGCACAAACCGTATTTGATATAGAGTTTCAAACACATCTATCTATATAGCAGAAAACAGAGTGAAACCTAAAAATTCAAACTGTTACTGGAAACGAACGCTTGAACCTAGAAGAGTGAAAATTGGGCAGCCAAGTGGGCTTAGTGAACTGATCATTACCACCAAGTATCATCAAGATTTGGTGAAAAAATGTTTGCTGAGATTTCAGCCAACTAGTAGTTTTTTGGAAGCTTGGCAACCCCTTTCAAGCGAAAGTGGTTTTCGCCAGTATCTGCATGGGGTACTTCAAGGGGAAACAAACCATAGAGATAGAACTTAGAACTACTTCATTTGCTCAAGTTTCAAGGAGCTAGCACAAACCGTATTTGATATAGAGTTTAAAACACATGTATCTATGTAGGAGAAAACAGAGTGAAACCTAAAAATTCAAACTGTTACTGGAAACGAATGCTTCAACCTAGAAGAATAAAAATTGGACAGGCAAGTGGGCTTAGTGAACTGATCATTACCACCAAGTATCATCAAGATTTGGTGAAAAAATGTTTGCTGAGATTTCAGCCAACTAGTAGTTTTTTGGAAGCTTGGCAACCCCTTTCAAACGAAAGAGGTTTTCGCCAGATTCTGCATGGGGTACTTCAAGAGGAAACAAACCATGGAGATAGAACTTAGAACTACTTCATTTGGTAAAGTTTCAAGGAGCTAGCACAAACCGTGTTTGATTTAGAATTCCAAACACAGCTATCTATGTAGGAGAAAACACAGTGAAACCTAAAAATTCAAACTGTTACTGGAAACGAATGCTTCAACCTAGAAGAATAAAAATTGGGCAGCCAAGTGGGCTTAGTGAAGTGATCATTACCACCAAGTATCATCAAGATTTGGTGAAAAAATGTTTGCTGAGATTTCAGCCAACTAGTAGTTTTTTGGAAGCTTGGCAACCCCTTTCAAACGAAAGTGGTTTTCGCCAGTCTCTGCATGGGGTACTTCAAGAGGAAACAAACCATAGAGATAGAACTTAGAACTACTTCATTTGCTCAAGTTTCAAGGAGCTAGCACAAACCGTATTTGATTTAGAGTTTCAACACATCTATCTATATAGCAGAAAACAGAGTGAAACCTAAAAATTCAAACTGTTACTGGAAACGAACGCTTGAACCTAGAAGAGTGAAAACTGGGCAGCCAAGTGGGCTTAGTGAACTGATCATTACCACCAAGTATCATCAAGATTTGGTGAAAAAATGTTTGCTGAGATTTCAGCCAACTAGTAGTTTTTTGGAAGCTTGGCAACCCCTTTCAAACGAAAGTGTTTTTCGCCAGTCTCTGCATGGGGTACTTCAAGAGGAAACAAACCATAGAGATAGAACTTAGAACTACTTCATTTGCTCAAGTTTCAAGGAGCTAGCACAAACCGTATTTGATTTAGAGTTTCAACACATCTATCTATATAGCAGAAAACAGAGTGAAACCTAAAAATTCAAACTGTTACTGGAAACGAACGCTTGAACCTAGAAGAGTGAAAATTGGGCAGCCAAGTGGGCTTAGTGAACTGATCATTACCACCAAGTATCATCAAGATTCGGTGAAAAAATGTTTGCTGAGATTTCAGCCAACTAGTAGTTTTTTGGAAGCTTGGCAACCCCTTTCAAACGAAAGTGGTTTTCGCCAGTCTCTGCATGGGGTACTTCAAGAGGAAACAAACCATAGAGATAGAACTTAGAACTACTTCATTTGCTCAAGTTTCAAGGAGCTAGCACAAACCGTATTTGATTTAGAGTTTCAACACATCTATCTATATAGCAGAAAACAGAGTGAAACCTAAAAATTCAAACTGTTACTGGAAACGAACGCTTGAACCTAGAAGAGTGAAAACTGGGCAGCCAAGTGGGCTTAGTGAACTGATCATTACCACCAAGTATCATCAAGATTTGGTGAAAAAATGTTTGCTGAGATTTCAGCCAACTAGTAGTTTTTTGGAAGCTTGGCAACCCCTTTCAAACGAAAGTGTTTTTCGCCAGTCTCTGCATGGGGTACTTCAAGAGGAAACAAACCATAGAGATAGAACTTAGAACTACTTCATTTGCTCAAGTTTCAAGGAGCTAGCACAAACCGTATTTGATTTAGAGTTTCAACACATCTATCTATATAGCAGAAAACAGAGTGAAACCTAAAAATTCAAACTGTTACTGGAAACGAACGCTTGAACCTAGAAGAGTGAAAATTGGGCAGCCAAGTGGGCTTAGTGAACTGATCATTACCACCAAGTATCATCAAGATTCGGTGAAAAAATGTTTGCTGAGATTTCAACCAACTAGTAGTTTTTTGGAAGCTTGGCAACCCCTTTCAAACGAAAGTGGTTTTCGCCAGTCTCTGCATGGGGTACTTCAAGAGGAAACAAACCATAGAGATAGAACTTAGAACTACTTCATTTGCTCAAGTTTCAAGGAGCTAGCACAAACCGTATTTGATATAGAGTTTAAAACACATGTATCTATGTAGGAGAAAACAGAGTGAAACCTAAAAATTCAAACTGTTACTGGAAACGAATGCTTCAACCTAGAAGAATAAAAATTGGACAGGCAAGTGGGCTTAGTGAACTGATCATTACCACCAAGTATCATCAAGATTTGGTGAAAAAATGTTTGCTGAGATTTCAGCCAACTAGTAGTTTTTTGGAAGCTTGGCAACCCCTTTCAAACGAAAGAGGTTTTCGCCAGATTCTGCATGGGGTACTTCAAGAGGAAACAAACCATGGAGATAGAACTTAGAACTACTTCATTTGGTAAAGTTTCAAGGAGCTAGCACAAACCGTGTTTGATTTAGAATTCCAAACACAGCTATCTATGTAGGAGAAAACACAGTGAAACCTAAAAATTCAAACTGTTACTGGAAACGAATGCTTCAACCTAGAAGAATAAAAATTGGGCAGCCAAGTGGGCTTAGTGAAGTGATCATTACCACCAAGTATCATCAAGATTTGGTGAAAAAATGTTTGCTGAGATTTCAGCCAACTAGTAGTTTTTTGGAAGCTTGGCAACCCCTTTCAAACGAAAGTGGTTTTCGCCAGTCTCTGCATGGGGTACTTCAAGAGGAAACAAACCATAGAGATAGAACTTAGAACTACTTCATTTGCTCAAGTTTCAAGTAGCTAGCACAAACCGTATTTGATTTAGAGTTTCAACACATCTATCTATATAGCAGAAAACAGAGTGAAACCTAAAAATTCAAACTGTTACTGGAAACGAACGCTTGAACCTAGCAGAGTGAAAACTGGGCAGCCAAGTGGGCTTAGTGAACTGATCATTACCACCAAGTATCATCAAGATTTGGTGAAAAAATGTTTGCTGAGATTTCAGCCAACTAGTAGTTTTTTGGAAGCTTGGCAACCCCTTTCAAACGAAAGTGTTTTTCGCCAGTCTCTGCATGGGGTACTTCAAGAGGAAACAAACCATAGAGATAGAACTTAGAACTACTTCATTTGCTCAAGTTTCAAGGAGCTAGCACAAACTGTATTTGATTTAGAGTTTCAACACATCTATCTATATAGCAGAAAACAGAGTGAAACCTAAAAATTCAAACTGTTACTGGAAACGAACGCTTGAACCTAGAAGAGTGAAAATTGGGCAGCCAAGTGGGCTTAGTGAACTGATCATTACCACCAAGTATCATCAAGATTCGGTGAAAAAATGTTTGCTGAGATTTCAGCAAACTAGTAGTTTTTTGGAAGCTTGGCAACCCCTTTCAAACGAAAGTGGTTTTCGCCAGTCTCTGCATGGGGTACTTCAAGAAAAAACAAACCATAGAGATAGAACTTAGAACTACTTCATTTGCTCAAGTTTCAAGGAGCTAGCACAAACCGTATTTGATTTAGAGTTTCAACACATCTATCTATATAGCAGAAAACAGAGTGAAACCTAAAAATTCAAACTGTTACTGGAAACGAACGCTTGAACCTAGAAGAGTGAAAACTGGGCAGCCAAGTGGGCTTAGTGAACTGATCATTACCACCAAGTATCATCAAGATTTGGTGAAAAAATGTTTGCTGAGATTTCAGCCAACTAGTAGTTTTTTGGAAGCTTGGCAACCCCTTTCAAACGAAAGTGTTTTTCGCCAGTCTCTGCATGGGGTACTTCAAGAGGAAACAAACCATAGAGATAGAACTTAGAACTACTTCATTTGCTCAAGTTTCAAGGAGCTAGCACAAACCGTATTTGATTTAGAGTTTCAACACATCTATCTATATAGCAGAAAACAGAGTGAAACCTAAAAATTCAAACTGTTACTGGAAACGAACGCTTGAACCTAGAAGAGTGAAAATTGGGCAGCCAAGTGGGCTTAGTGAACTGATCATTACCACCAAGTATCATCAAGATTCGGTGAAAAAATGTTTGCTGAGATTTCAGCCAACTAGTAGTTTTTTGGAAGCTTGGCAACCCCTTTCAAACGAAAGTGGTTTTCGCCAGTCTCTGCATGGGGTACTTCAAGAGGAAACAAACCATAGAGATAGAACTTAGAACTACTTCATTTGCTCAAGTTTCAAGGAGCTAGCACAAACCGTATTTGATTTAGAGTTTCAACACATCTATCTATATAGCAGAAAACAGAGTGAAACCTAAAAATTCAAACTGTTACTGGAAACGAACGCTTGAACCTAGAAGAGTGAAAATTGGGCAGCCAAGTGGGCTTAGTGAACTGATCATTACCACCAAGTATCATCAAGATTTGGTGAAAAATGTTTGCTGAGATTTCAGCCAACTAGTAGTTTTTTGGAAGCTTGGCAACCCCTTTCAAACGAAAGTGGTTTTCGCCAGTCTCTGCATGGGGTACTTCAAGGGGAAACAAACCATAGAGATAGAACTTAGAACTACTTCATTTGCTCAAGTTTCAAGGAGCTAGCACAAACCGTATTTGATATAGAGTTTAAAACACATGTATCTATGTAGGAGAAAACAGAGTGAAACCTAAAAATTCAAACTGTTACTGGAAACGAATGCTTCAACCTAGAAGAATAAAAATTGGACAGGCAAGTGGGCTTAGTGAACTGATCATTACCACCAAGTATCATCAAGATTTGGTGAAAAAATGTTTGCTGAGATTTCAGCCAACTAGTAGTTTTTTGGAAGCTTGGCAACCCCTTTCAAACGAAAGAGGTTTTCGCCAGATTCTGCATGGGGTACTTCAAGAGGAAGCAAACCATGGAGATAGAACTTAGAACTACTTCATTTGGTCAAGTTTCAAGGAGCTAGCACAAACCGTGTTTGATTTAGAATTCCAAACACAGCTATCTATGTAGGAGAAAACACAGTGAAACCTAAAAATTCAAACTGTTACTGGAAACGAATGCTTCAACCTAGAAGAATAAAAATTGGGCAGCCAAGTGGGCTTAGTGAAGTGATCATTACCACCAAGTATCATCAAGATTTGGTGAAAAAATGTTTGCTGAGATTTCAGCCAACTAGTAGTTTTTTGGAAGCTTGGCAACCCCTTTCAAACGAAAGTGGTTTTCACCACTCTCTGCAAGGGGTACTTCAAGAGGAAACAAACCATAGAGATAGAACTTAGAACTACTTCATTTGGTCAAGTTTCAAGGAGCTAGCACAAACCGTATTTGATTTAGAGTTTCAACACATCTATCTATATACCAGAAAACAGAGTGAAACCTAAAAATTCAAAGTGTTGCTGGAAACGAACGCTTGAACCTAGAAGAGTGAAAATTGGACAGGCAAGTGGGCTTAGTGAACTGATCATTACCACCAAGTATCATCAAGATTTGGTGAAAAAATGTTTGCTGAGATTTCAGCCAACTAGTAGTTTTTTGGAAGCTTTGCAACCCCTTTCAAACGAAAGTGTTTTTCGCCAGTCTCTGTATGGGGTACTTCAAGAGGAAACAAACCATAGAGATAGAACTTAGAACTACTTCATTTGCTCAAGTTTCAAGGAGCTAGCACAAACCGTATTTGATTTAGAGTTTCAACACATCTATCTATATAGCAGAAAACAGAGTGAAACCTAAAAATTCAAACTGTTACTGGAAACGAACGCTTGAACCTAGAAGAGTGAAAATTGGGCAGCCAAGTGGGCTTAGTGAACTGATCATTACCACCAAGTATCATCAAGATTTGGTGAAAAAATGTTTGCTGAGATTTCAGCCAACTAGTAGTTTTTTGGAAGCTTTGCAACCCCTTTCAAACGAAAGTGTTTTTTCGCCAGTCTCTGCATGGGGTACTTCAAGGGGAAACAAACCATAGAGATAGAACTTAGAACTACTTCATTTGCTCAAGTTTCAAGGAGCTAGCACAAACCGTATTTGATATAGAGTTTAAAACACATGTATCTATGTAGGAGAAAACAGAGTGAAACCTAAAAATTCAAACTGTTACTGGAAACGAATGCTTCAACCTAGAAGAATAAAAATTGGACAGGCAAGTGGGCTTAGTGAACTGATCATTACCACCAAGTATCATCAAGATTTGGTGAAAAAATGTTTGCTGAGATTTCAGCCAACTAGTAGTTTTTTGGAAGCTTGGCAACCCCTTTCAAACGAAAGAGCTTTTCGCCAGTCTCTGCATGGGGTACTTCAAGAGGAAGCAAACCATGGAGATAGAACTTAGAACTACTTCATTTGGTCAAGTTTCAAGGAGCTAGCACAAACCGTGTTTGATTTAGAATTCCAAACACAGCTATCTATGTAGGAGAAAACACAGTGAAACCTAAAAATTCAAACTGTTACTGGAAACGAATGCTTCAACCTAGAAGAATAAAAATTGGGCATCCAAGTGGGCTTAGTGAAGTGATCATTACCACCAAGTATCATCAAGATTTGGTGAAAAAATGTTTGCTGAGATTTCAGCCAACTAGTAGTTTTTTGGAAGCTTGGCAACCCCTTTCAAACGAAAGTGGTTTTCACCAGTCTCTGCAAGGGGTACTTCAAGAGGAAACAAACCATAGAGATAGAACTTAGAACTACTTCATTTGGTCAAGTTTCAAGGAGCTAGCACAAACCCTATTTGATTTAGAGTTTCAACACATCTATCTATATACCAGAAAACAGAGTGAAACCTAAAAATTCAAAGTGTTGCTGGAAACGAACGCTTGAACCTAGAAGAGTGAAAATTGGGCAGCCAAGTGGGCTTAGTGAACTGATCATTACCACCAAGTATCATCAAGATTTGGTGAAAAAATGTTTGCTGAGATTTCAGCCAACTAGTAGTTTTTTGGAAGCTTGGCAACCCCTTTCAAACGAAAGTGTTTTTCGCCAGTCTCTGCAAGGGGTACTTCAAGGGGAAACAAACCATAGAGATAGAACTTAGAACTACTTCATTTGCTCAAGTTTCAAGAAGCTAGCACAAACCGTATTTGATATAGAGTTTCAAACACATCTATCTATATAGCAGAAAACAGAGTGAAACCTAAAAATTCAAACTGTTACTGGAAACGAACGCTTGAACCTAGAAGAGTGAAAATTGGGCAGCCAAGTGGGCTTAGTGAACTGATCATTACCACCAAGTATCATCAAGATTTGGTGAAAAAATGTTTGCTGAGATTTCAGCCAACTAGTAGTTTTTTGGAAGCTTGGCAACCCCTTTCAAGCGAAAGTGGTTTTCGCCAGTCTCTGCATGGGGTACTTCAAGGGGAAACAAACCATAGAGATAGAACTTAGAACTACTTCATTTGCTCAAGTTTCAAGGAGCTAGCACAAACCGTATTTGATATAGAGTTTAAAACACATGTATCTATGTAGGAGAAAACAGAGTGAAACCTAAAAATTCAAACTGTTACTGGAAACGAATGCTTCAACCTAGAAGAATAAAAATTGGACAGGCAAGTGGGCTTAGTGAACTGATCATTACCACCAAGTATCATCAAGATTTGGTGAAAAAATGTTTGCTGAGATTTCAGCCAACTAGTAGTTTTTTGGAAGCTTGGCAACCCCTTTCAAACGAAAGAGGTTTTCGCCAGATTCTGCATGGGGTACTTCAAGAGGAAACAAACCATGGAGATAGAACTTAGAACTACTTCATTTGGTCAAGTTTCAAGGAGCTAGCACAAACCGTGTTTGATTTAGAATTCCAAACACAGCTATCTATGTAGGAGAAAACACAGTGAAACCTAAAAATTCAAACTGTTACTGGAAACGAATGCTTCAACTTAGAAGAATAAAAATTGGGCAGCCAAGTGGGCTTAGTGAAGTGATCATTACCACCAAGTATCATCAAGATTTGGTGAAAAAATGTTTGCTGAGATTTCAGCCAACTAGTAGTTTTTTGGAAGCTTGGCAACGCCTTTCAAACGAAAGTGGTTTTCGCCAGTCTCTGCATGGGGTACTTCAAGAGGAAACAAACCATAGAGATAGAACTTAGAACTACTTCATTTGCTCAAGTTTCAAGGAGCTAGCACAAACCGTATTTGATTTAGAGTTTCAACACATCTATCTATATAGCAGAAAACAGAGTGAAACCTAAAAATTCAAACTGTTACTGGAAACGAACGCTTGAACCTAGAAGAGTGAAAATTGGGCAGCCAAGTGGGCTTAGTGAACTGATCATTACCACCAAGTATCATCAAGATTTGGTGAAAAAATGTTTGCTGAGATTTCAGCCAACTAGTAGTTTTTTGGAAGCTTGGCAACCCCTTTCAAGCGAAAGTGGTTTTCGCCAGTCTCTGCATGGGGTACTTCAAGGGGAAACAAACCATAGAGATAGAACTTAGAACTACTTCATTTGCTCAAGTTTCAAGGAGCTAGCACAAACCGTATTTGATATAGAGTTTAAAACACATGTATCTATGTAGGAGAAAACAGAGTGAAACCTAAAAATTCAAACTGTTACTGGAAACGAATGCTTCAACCTAGAAGAATAAAAATTGGACAGGCAAGTGGGCTTAGTGAACTGATCATTACCACCAAGTATCATCAAGATTTGGTGAAAAAATGTTTGCTGAGATTTCAGCCAACTAGTAGTTTTTTGGAAGCTTGGCAACCCCTTTCAAACGAAAGAGGTTTTCGCCAGATTCTGCATGGGGTACTTCAAGAGGAAACAAACCATGGAGATAGAACTTAGAACTACTTCATTTGGTCAAGTTTCAAGGAGCTAGCACAAACCGTGTTTGATTTAGAATTCCAAACACAGCTATCTATGTAGGAGAAAACACAGTGAAACCTAAAAATTCAAACTGTTACTGGAAACGAATGCTTCAACTTAGAAGAATAAAAATTGGGCAGCCAAGTGGGCTTAGTGAAGTGATCATTACCACCAAGTATCATCAAGATTTGGTGAAAAAATGTTTGCTGAGATTTCAGCCAACTAGTAGTTTTTTGGAAGCTTGGCAACGCCTTTCAAACGAAAGTGGTTTTCGCCAGTCTCTGCATGGGGTACTTCAAGAGGAAACAAACCATAGAGATAGAACTTAGAACTACTTCATTTGCTCAAGTTTCAAGGAGCTAGCACAAACCGTATTTGATTTAGAGTTTCAACACATCTATCTATATAGCAGAAAACAGAGTGAAACCTAAAAATTCAAACTGTTACTGGAAACGAACGCTTGAACCTAGAAGAGTGAAAACTGGGCAGCCAAGTGGGCTTAGTGAACTGATCATTACCACCAAGTATCATCAAGATTTGGTGAAAAAATGTTTGCTGAGATTTCAGCCAACTAGTAGTTTTTTGGAAGCTTGGCAACCCCTTTCAAACGAAAGTGGTTTTCGCCAGTCTCTGCATGGGGTACTTCAAGAGGAAACAAACCATAGAGATAGAACTTAGAACTACTTCATTTGCTCAAGTTTCAAGGAGCTAGCACAAACCGTATTTGATTTAGAGTTTCAACACATCTATCTATATAGCAGAAAACAGAGTGAAACCTAAAAATTCAAACTGTTACTGGAAACGAACGCTTGAACCTAGAAGAGTGAAAATTGGGCAGCCAAGTGGGCTTAGTGAACTGATCATTACCACCAAGTATCATCAATTCGGTGAAAAAATGTTTGCTGAGATTTCAGCCAACTAGTAGTTTTTTGGAAGCTTGGCAACCCCTTTCAAAAGAAAGTGGTTTTCGCCAGTCTCTGCATGGGGTACTTCAAGAGGAAACAAACCATAGAGATAGAACTTAGAACTACTTCATTTGCTCAAGTTTCAAGGAGCAAGCACAAACCGTATTTGATTTAGAGTTTCAACACATCTATCTATATAGCAGAAAACAGAGTGAAACCTAAAAATTCAAACTGTTACTGGAAACGAACGCTTGAACCTAGAAGAGTGAAAATTGGGCAGCCAAGTGGGCTTAGTGAACTGATCATTACCACCAAGTATCATCAAGATTTGGTGAAAAAATGTTTGCTGAGATTTCAGCCAACTAGTAGTTTTTTGGAAGCTTTGCAACCCCTTTCAAACGAAAGTGTTTTTCGCCAGTCTCTGCATGGGGTACTTCAAGGGGAAACAAACCATAGAGATAGAACTTAGAACTACTTCATTTGCTCAAGTTTCAAGGAGCTAGCACAAACCGTATTTGATATAGAGTTTAAAACACATGTATCTATGTAGGAGAAAACAGAGTGAAACCTAAAAATTCAAACTGTTACTGGAAACGAATGCTTCAACCTAGAAGAATAAAAATTGGACAGGCAAGTGGGCTTAGTGAACTGATCATTACCACCAAGTATCATCAAGATTTGGTGAAAAAATGTTTGCTGAGATTTCAGCCAACTAGTAGTTTTTTGGAAGCTTGGCATCCCCTTTCAAACGAAAGAGCTTTTCGCCAGTCTCTGCATGGGGTACTTCAAGAGGAAGCAAACCATGGAGATAGAACTTAGAACTACTTCATTTGGTCAAGTTTCAAGGAGCTAGCACAAACCGTGTTTGATTTAGAATTCCAAACACAGCTATCTATGTAGGAGAAAACACAGTGAAACCTAAAAATTCAAACTGTTACTGGAAACGAATGCTTCAACCTAGAAGAATAAAAATTGGGCATCCAAGTGGGCTTAGTGAAGTGATCATTACCACCAAGTATCATCAAGATTTGGTGAAAAAATGTTTGCTGAGATTTCAGCCAACTAGTAGTTTTTTGGAAGCTTGGCAACCCCTTTCAAACGAAAGTGGTTTTCACCAGTCTCTGCAAGGGGTACTTCAAGAGGAAACAAACCATAGAGATAGAACTTAGAACTACTTCATTTGGTCAAGTTTCAAGGAGCTAGCACAAACCGTATTTGATTTAGAGTTTCAACACATCTATCTATATACCAGAAAACAGAGTGAAACCTAAAAATTCAAAGTGTTGCTGGAAACGAACGCTTGAACCTAGAAGAGTGAAAATTGGGCAGCCAAGTGGGCTTAGTGAACTGATCATTACCACCAAGTATCATCAAGATTTGGTGAAAAAATGTTTGCTGAGATTTCAGCCAACTAGTAGTTTTTTGGAAGCTTGGCAACCCCTTTCAAATGAAAGTGTTTTTCGCCAGTCTCTGCAAGGGGTACTTCAAGGGGAAACAAACCATAGTAATAGAACTTAGAACTACTTCATTTGCTCAAGTTTCAAGAAGCTAGCACAAACCGTATTTGATATAGAGTTTCAAACACATCTATCTATATAGCAGAAAACAGAGTGAAACCTAAAAATTCAAACTGTTACTGGAAACGAACGCTTGAACCTAGAAGAGTGAAAATTGGGCAGCCAAGTGGGCTTAGTGAACTGATCATTACCACCAAGTATCATCAAGATTTGGTGAAAAAATTTTTGCTGAGATTTCAGCCAACTAGTAGTTTTTTGGAAGCTTGGCAACCCCTTTCAAGCGAAAGTGGTTTTCGCCAGTCTCTGCATGGGGTACTTCAAGGGGAAACAAACCATAGAGATAGAACTTAGAACTACTTCATTTGCTCAAGTTTCAAGGAGCTAGCACAAACCGTATTTGATATAGAGTTTAAAACACATGTATCTATGTAGGAGAAAACAGAGTGAAACCTAAAAATTCAAACTGTTACTGGAAACGAATGCTTCAACCTAGAAGAATAAAAATTGGACAGGCAAGTGGGCTTAGTGAACTGATCATTACCACCAAGTATCATCAAGATTTGGTGAAAAAATGTTTGCTGAGATTTCAGCCAACTAGTAGTTTTTTGGAAGCTTGGCAACCCCTTTCAAACGAAAGAGGTTTTCGCCAGATTCTGCATGGGGTACTTCAAGAGGAAACAAACCATGGAGATAGAACTTAGAACTACTTCATTTGGTCAAGTTTCAAGGAGCTAGCACAAACCGTGTTTGATTTAGAATTCCAAACACAGCTATCTATGTAGGAGAAAACAGAGTGAAACCTAAAAATTCAAACTGTTACTGGAAACGAATGCTTCAACCTAAAAGAATAAAAATTGGGCAGCCAAGTGGGCTTAGTGAAGTGATCATTACCACCAAGTATCATCAAGATTTGGTGAAAAAATGTTTGCTGAGATTTCAGCCAACTAGTAGTTTTTTGGAAGCTTGGCAACCCCTTTCAAACGAAAGTGGTTTTCGCCAGTCTCTGCATGGGGTACTTCAAGAGGAAACAAACCATAGAGATAGAACTTAGAACTACTTCATTTGCTCAAGTTTCAAGGAGCTAGCACAAACCGTATTTGATTTAGAGTTTCAACACATCTATCTATATAGCAGAAAACAGAGTGAAACCTAAAAATTCAAACTGTTACTGGAAACGAACGCTTGAACCTAGAAGAGTGAAAACTGGGCAGCCAAGTGGGCTTACTGAACTGATCATTACCACCAAGTATCATCAAGATTTGGTGAAAAAATGTTTGCTGAGATTTCAGCCAACTAGTAGTTTTTTGGAAGCTTGGCAACCCCTTTCAAACGAAAGTGGTTTTCGCCAGTCTCTGCATGGGGTACTTCAAGAGGAAACAAACCATAGAGATAGAACTTAGAACTACTTCATTTGCTCAAGTTTCAAGGAGCTAGCACAAACCGTATTTGATTTAGAGTTTCAACACATCTATCTATATAGCAGAAAACAGAGTGAAACCTAAAAATTCAAACTGTTACTGGAAACGAACGCTTGAACCTAGAAGAGTGAAAATTGGGCAGCCAAGTGGGCTTAGTGAACTGATCATTACCACCAAGTATCATCAATTCGGTGAAAAAATGTTTGCTGAGATTTCAGCCAACTAGTAGTTTTTTGGAAGCTTGGCAACCCCTTTCAAACGAAAGTGGTTTTCGCCAGTCTCTGCATGGGGTACTTCAAGAGGAAACAAACCATAGAGATAGAACTTAGAACTACTTCATTTGCTCAAGTTTCAAGGAGCTAGCACAAACCGTATTTGATTTAGAGTTTCAACACATCTATCTATATAGCAGAAAACAGAGTGAAACCTAAAAATTCAAACTGTTACTGGAAACGAACGCTTGAACCTAGAAGAGTGAAAATTGGTCAGCCAAGTGGGCTTAGTGAACTGATCATTACCACCAAGTATCATCAAGATTTGGTGAAAAAATGTTTGCTGAGATTTCAGCCAACTAGTAGTTTTTTGGAAGCTTGGCAACCCCTTTCAAACGAAAGTGGTTTTCGCCCGTCTCTGCATGGGGTACTTCAAGGGGAAACAAACCATAGAGATAGAACTTAGAACTACTTCATTTGCTCAAGTTTCAAGGAGCTAGCACAAACCGTATTTGATATAGAGTTTAAAACACATGTATCTATGTAGGAGAAAACAGAGTGAAACCTAAAAATTCAAACTGTTACTGGAAACGAATGCTTCAACCTAGAAGAATAAAAATTGGACAGGCAAGTGGGCTTAGTGAACTGATCATTACCACCAAGTATCATCAAGATTTGGTGAAAAAATGTTTGCTGAGATTTCAGCCAACTAGTAGTTTTTTGGAAGCTTGGCAACCCCTTTCAAACGAAAGAGGTTTTCGCCAGATTCTGCATGGGGTACTTCAAGAGGAAGCAAACCATGGAGATAGAACTTAGAACTACTTCATTTGGTCAAGTTTCAAGGAGCTAGCACTAACCGTGTTTGATTTAGAATTCCAAACACAGCTATCTATGTAGGAGAAAACACAGTGAAACCTAAAAATTCAAACTGTTACTGGAAACAAATGCTTCAACCTAGAAGAATAAAAATTGGGCAGCCAAGTGGGCTTAGTGAAGTGATCATTACCACCAACTATCATCAAGATTTGGTGAAAAAATGTTTGCTGAGATTTCAGCCAACTAGTAGTTTTTTGGAAGCTTGGCAACCCCTTTCAAACGAAAGTGGTTTTCACCAGTCTCTGCAAGGGGTACTTCAAGAGGAAACAAACCATAGAGATAGAACTTAGAACTACTTCATTTGGTCAAGTTTCAAGGAGCTAGCACAAACCGTATTTGATTTAGAGTTTCAACACATCTATCTATATACCAGAAAACAGAGTGAAACCTAAAAATTCAAAGTGTTGCTGGAAACGAACGCTTGAACCTAGAAGAGTGAAAATTGGACAGGCAAGTGGGCTTAGTGAACTGATCATTACCACCAAGTATCATCAAGATTTGGTGAAAAAATGTTTGCTGAGATTTCAGCCAACTAGTAGTTTTTTGGAAGCTTGGCAACCCCTTTCAAACGAAAGTGTTTTTCGCCAGTCTCTGTATGGGGTACTTCAAGAGGAAACAAACCATAGAGATAGAACTTAGAACTACTTCATTTGCTCAAGTTTCAAGGAGCTAGCACAAACCGTATTTGATTTAGAGTTTCAACACATCTATCTATATAGCAGAAAACAGAGTGAAACCTAAAAATTCAAACTGTTACTGGAAACGAACGCTTGAACCTAGAAGAGTGAAAATTGGGCAGCCAAGTGGGCTTAGTGAACTGATCATTACCACCAAGTATCATCAAGATTTGGTGAGAAAATGTTTGCTGATATTTCAGCCAACTAGTAGTTTTTTGGAAGCTTGGCAACCCCTTTCAAACGAAAGTGGTTTTCGCCAGTCTCTGCATGGGGTACTTCAAGGGGAAACAAACCATAGAGATAGAACTTAGAACTACTTCATTTGCTCAAGTTTCAAGGAGCTAGCACAAACCGTATTTGATATAGAGTTTAAAACACATGTATCTATGTAGGAGAAAACAGAGTGAAACCTAAAAATTCAAACTGTTACTGGAAACGAATGCTTCAACCTAGAAGAATAAAAATTGGACAGGCAAGTGGGCTTAGTGAACTGATCATTACCACCAAGTATCATCAAGATTTGGTGAAAAAATGTTTGCTGAGATTTCAGCCAACTAGTAGTTTTTTGGAAGCTTGGCAACCCCTTTCAAACGAAAGAGGTTTTCGCCAGATTCTGCATGGGGTACTTCAAGAGGAAGCAAACCATGGAGATAGAACTTAGAACTACTTCATTTGGTCAAGTTTCAAGGAGCTAGCACAAACCGTGTTTGATTTAGAATTCCAAACACAGCTATCTATGTAGGAGAAAACACAGTGAAACCTAAAAATTCAAACTGTTACTGGAAACGAATGCTTCAACCTAGAAGAATAAAAATTGGGCAGCCAAGTGGGCTTAGTGAAGTGATCATTACCACCAAGTATCATCAAGATTTGGTGAAAAAATGTTTGCTGAGATTTCAGCCAACTAGTAGTTTTTTGGAAGCTTGGCAACCCCTTTCAAACGAAAGTGGTTTTCACCAGTCTCTGCAAGGGGTACTTCAAGAGGAAACAAACCATAGAGATAGAACTTAGAACTACTTCATTTGGTCAAGTTTCAAGGAGCTAACACAAACCGTATTTGATTTAGAGTTTCAACACATCTATCTATATACCAGAAAACAGAGTGAAACCTAAAAATTAAAAGTGTTGCTGGAAACGAACGCTTGAACCTAGAAGAGTGAAAATTGGACAGGCAAGTGGGCTTAGTGAACTGATCATTACCACCAAGTATCATCAAGATTTGGTGAAAAAAATGTTTGCTGAGATTTCAGCCAACTAGTAGTTTTTTGGAAGCTTGGCAACCCCTTTCAAACGAAAGAGGTTTTCGCCAGATTCTGCATGGGGTACTTCAAGAGGAAACAAACCATGGAGATAGAACTTAGAACTACTTCATTTGGTCAAGTTTCAAGGAGCTAGCACAAACCGTGTTTGATTTAGAATTCCAAACACAGCTATCTATGTAGGAGAAAACACAGTGAAACCTAAAAATTCAAACTGTTACTGGAAACGAATGCTTCAACCTAGAAGAATAAAAATTGGGCAGCCAAGTGGGCTTAGTGAAGTGATCATTACCACCAAGTATCATCAAGATTTGGTGAAAAAATGTTTGCTGAGATTTCAGCCAACTAGTAGTTTTTTGGAAGCTTGGCAACCCCTTTCAAACGAAACTGGTTTTCGCCAGTCTCTGCATGGGGTACTTCAAGAGGAAACAAACCATAGAGATAGAACTTAGAACTACTTCATTTGCTCAAGTTTCAAGGAGCTAGCACAAACCGTATTTGATTTAGAGTTTCAAAACATCTATCTATATAGCAGAAAACAGAGTGAAACCTAAAAATTCAAACTGTTACTGGAAACGAACGCTTGAACCTAGAAGAGTGAAAACTGGGCAGCCAAGTGGGCTTAGTGAACTGATCATTACCACCAAGTATCATCAAGATTTGGTGAAAAAATGTTTGCTGAGATTTCAGCCAACTAGTAGTTTTTTGGAAGCTTGGCAACCCCTTTCAAACGAAAGTGTTTTTCGCCAGTCTCTGCATGGGGTACTTCAAGAGGAAACAAACCATAGAGATAGAACTTAGAACTACTTCATTTGCTCAAGTTTCAAGGAGCTAGCACAAACCGTATTTGATTTAGAGTTTCAACACATCTATCTATATAGCAGAAAACAGAGTGAAACCTAAAAATTCAAACTGTTACTGGAAACGAACGCTTGAACCTAGAAGAGTGAAAATTGGGCAGCCAAGTGGGCTTAGTGAACTGATCATTACCACCAAGTATCATCAAGATTCGGTGAAAAAATGTTTGCTGAGATTTCAGCCAACTAGTAGTTTTTTGGAAGCTTGGCAACCCCTTTCAAACGAAAGTGGTTTTCACCAGTCTCTGCAAGGGGTACTTCAAGAGGAAACAAACCATAGAGATAGAACTTAGAACTACTTCATTTGGTCAAGTTTCAAGGAGCTAGCACAAACCGTATTTGATTTAGAGTTTCAACACATCTATCTATATACCAGAAAACAGAGTGAAACCTAAAAATTCAAAGTGTTGCTGGAAACGAACGCGTGAACCTAGAAGAGTGAAAATTGGACAGGCAAGTGGGCTTAGTGAACTGATCATTACCACCAAGTAACATCAAGATTTGGTGAAAAAATGTTTGCTGAGATTTCAGCCAACTAGTAGTTTTTTGGAAGCTTGGCAACCCCTTTCAAACGAAAGAGGTTTTCGCCAGATTCTGCATGGGGTACTTCAAGAGGAAACAAACCATGGAGATAGAACTTAGAACTACTTCATTTGGTCAAGTTTCAAGGAGCTAGCACAAACCGTGTTTGATTTAGAATTCCAAACACAGCTATCTATGTAGGAGAAAACACAGTGAAACCTAAAAATTCAAACTGTTACTGGAAACGAATGCTTCAACCTAGAAGAATAAAAATTGGGCAGCCAAGTGGGCTTAGTGAAGTGATCATTACCACCAAGTATCATCAAGATTTGGTGAAAAAATGTTTGCTGAGATTTCAGCCAACTAGTAGTTTTTTGGAAGCTTGGCAACCCCTTTCAAACGAAAGTGGTTTTCGCCAGTCTCTGCATGGGGTACTTCAAGAGGAAACAAACCATAGAGATAGAACTTAGAACTACTTCATTTGCTCAAGTTTCAAGGAGCTAGCACAAACCGTATTTGATTTAGAGTTTCAACACATCTATCTATATAGCAGAAAACAGAGTGAAACCTAAAAATTCAAACTGTTACTGGAAACGAACGCTTGAACCTAGAAGAGTGAAAACTGGGCAGCCAAGTGGGCTTACTGAACTGATCATTACCACCAAGTATCATCAAGATTTGGTGAAAAAATGTTTGCTGAGATTTCAGCCAACTAGTAGTTTTTTGGAAGCTTGGCAACCCCTTTCAAACGAAAGTGGTTTTCGCCAGTCTCTGCATGGGGTACTTCAAGAGGAAACAAACCATAGAGATAGAACTTAGAACTACTTCATTTGCTCAAGTTTCAAGGAGCTAGCACAAACCGTATTTGATTTAGAGTTTCAACACATCTATCTATATAGCAGAAAACAGAGTGAAACCTAAAAATTCAAACTGTTACTGGAAACGAACGCTTGAACCTAGAAGAGTGAAAATTGGGCAGCCAAGTGGGCTTAGTGAACTGATCATTACCACCAAGTATCATCAAGATTCGGTGAAAAAATGTTTGCTGAGATTTCAGCCAACTAGTAGTTTTTTGGAAGCTTGGCAACCCCTTTCAAATGAAAGTGGTTTTCGCCAGTCTCTGCATGGGGTACTTCAAGAGGAAACAAACCATAGAGATAGAACTTAGAACTACTTCATTTGCTCAAGTTTCAAGGAGCTAGCACAAACCGTATTTGATTTAGAGTTTCAACACATCTATCTATATAGCAGAAAACAGAGTGAAACCTAAAAATTCAAACTGTTACTGGAAACGAACGCTTGAACCTAGAAGAGTGAAAATTGGGCAGCCAAGTGGGCTTAGTGAACTGATCATTACCACCAAGTATCATCAAGATTTGGTGAAAAAATGTTTGCTGAGATTTCAGCCAACTAGTAGTTTTTTGGAAGCTTGGCAACCCCTTTCAAACGAAAGTGGTTTTCGCCAGTCTCTGCATGGGGTACTTCAAGGGGAAACAAACCATAGACATAGAACTTAGAACTACTTCATTTGCTCAAGTTTCAAGGAGCTAGCACAAACCGTATTTGATATAGAGTTTAAAACACATGTATCTATGTAGGAGAAAACAGAGTGAAACCTAAAAATTCAAACTGTTACTGGAAACGAATGCTTCAACCTAGAAGAATAAAAATTGGACAGGCAAGTGGGCTTAGTGAACTGATCATTACCACCAAGTATCATCAAGATTTGGTGAAAAAATGTTTGCTGAGATTTCAGCCAACTAGTAGTTTTTTGGAAGCTTGGCAACCCCTTTCAAACGAAAGAGGTTTTCGCCAGATTCAGCATGGGGTACTTCAAGAGGAAGCAAACCATGGAGATAGAACTTAGAACTACTTCATTTGGTCAAGTTTCAAGGAGCTAGCACAAACCGTGTTTGATTTAGAATTCCAAACACAGCTATCTATGTAGGAGAAAACACAGTGAAACCTAAAAATTCAAACTGTTACTGGAAACGAATGCTTCAACCTAGAAGAATAAAAATTGGGCAGCCAAGTGGGCTTAGTGAAGTGATCATTACCACCAAGTATCATCAAGATTTGGTGAAAAAATGTTTGCTGAGATTTCAGCCAACTAGTAGTTTTTTGGAAGCTTGGCAACCCCTTTCAAACGAAAGTGGTTTTCACCAGTCTCTGCAAGGGGTACTTCAAGAGGAAACAAACCATAGAGATAGAACTTAGAACTACTTCATTTGGTCAAGTTTCAAGGAGCTAGCACAAACCGTATTTGATTTAGAGTTTCAACACATCTATCTATATACCAGAAAACAGAGTGAAACCTAAAAATTCAAAGTGTTGCTGGAAACGAACGCTTGAACCTAGAAGAGTGAAAACTGGGCAGCCAAGTGGGCTTAGTGAACTGATCATTACCACCAAGTATCATCAAGATTTGGTGAAAAAATGTTTGCTGAGATTTCAGCCAACTAGTAGTTTTTTGGAAGCTTGGCAACCCCTTTCAAACGAAAGTGTTTTTCGCCAGTCTCTGCATGGGGTACTTCAAGAGGAAACAAACCATAGAGATAGAACTTAGAACTACTTCATTTGCTCAAGTTTCAAGGAGCTAGCACAAACCGTATTTGATTTAGAGTTTCAACACATCTATCTATATAGCAGAAAACAGAGTGAAACCTAAAAATTCAAACTGTTACTGGAAACGAACGCTTGAACCTAGAAGAGTGAAAATTGGGCAGCCAAGTGGGCTTAGTGAACTGATCATTACCACCAAGTATCATCAAGATTCGGTGAAAAAATGTTTGCTGAGATTTCAGCCAACTAGTAGTTTTTTGGAAGCTTGGCAACCCCTTTCAAACGAAAGTGGTTTTCGCCAGTCTCTGCATGGGGTACTTCAAGGGGAAACAAACCATAGAGATAGAACTTAGAACTACTTCATTTGCTCAAGTTTCAAGGAGCTAGCACAAACCGTATTTGATATAGAGTTTAAAACACATGTATCTATGTAGGAGAAAACAGAGTGAAACCTAAAAATTCAAACTGTTACTGGAAACGAATGCTTCAACCTAGAAGAATAAAAATTGGACAGGCTAGTGGGCTTAGTGAACTGATCATTACCACCAAGTATCATCAAGATTTGGTGAAAAAATGTTTGCTGAGATTTCAGCCAACTAGTAGTTTTTTGGAAGCTTGGCAACCCCTTTCAAACGAAAGAGGTTTTCGCCAGATTCTGCATGGGGTACTTCAAGAGGAAGCAAACCATGGAGATAGAACTTAGAACTACTTCATTTGGTCAAGTTTCAAGGAGCTAGCACAAACCGTATTTGATTTAGAGTTTCAACACATCTATCTATATACCAGAAAACAAGGTGAAACCTAAAAATACAAAGTGTTGCTGGAAACGAATGATTCAACCTAGAAGAATAAAAATTGGGCATCCAAGTCGGCTTAGTGAAGTGATCATTACCACCAAGTATCATCAAGATTTGGTGAAAAAATGTTTGCTGAGATTTCAGCCAACTAGTAGTTTTTTGGAAGCTTGGCAACCCCTTTCAAACGAAAGTGGTTTTCACCAGTCTCTGCAAGGGGTACGTCAAGAGGAAACAAACCATAGAGATAGAACTTAGAACTACTTCATTTGGTCAAGTTTCAAGGAGCTAGCACAAACCGTATTTGATTTAGAGTTTCAACACATCTATCTATATACCAGAAAACAGAGTGAAACCTAAAAATTCAAAGTGTTGCTGGAAACGAACGCTTGAACCTAGAAGAGTGAAAACTGGGCAGCCAAGTGGGCTTAGTGAACTGATCATTACCACCAAGTATCATCAAGATTTGGTGAAAAAATGTTTGCTGAGATTTCAGCCAACTAGTAGTTTTTTGGAAGCTTGGCAACCCCTTTCAAACGAAAGTGTTTTTCGCCAGTCTCTGCATGGGGTACATCAAGAGGGAACAAACCATAGACCTAGAACTTAGAACTACTTCATTTGCTCAAGTTTCAAGGAGCTAGCACAAACCGTATTTGATTTAGAGTTTCAACACATCTATCTATATAGCAGAAAACAGAGTGAAACCTAAAAATTCAAAGTGTTGCTGGAAACGAATGCTTCAACCTAGAAGAATAAAAATTGGGCATCCAAGTGGGCTTAGTGAAGTGATCATTACCACCAAGTATCATCAAGATTTGGTGAAAAAATGTTTGCTGAGATTTCAGCCAACTAGTAGTTTTTTGGAAGCTTGGCAACCCCTTTCAAACGAAAGTGGTTTTCACCAGTCTCTGCAAGGGGTACTTCAAGAGGAAACAAACCATAGAGATAGAACTTAGAACTACTTCATTTGGTCAAGTTTCAAGGAGCTAGCACAAACCGTATTTGATTTAGAGTTTCAACACATCTATCTATATACCAGAAAACAGAGTGAAACCTAAAAATTCAAAGTGTTGCTGGAAATGAACGCTTGAACCTAGAAGAGTGAAAACTGGGCAGCCAAGTGGGCTTAGTGAACTGATCATTACCACCAAGTATCATCAAGATTTGGTGAAAAAATGTTTGCTGAGATTTCAGCCAACTAGTAGTTTTTTGGAAGCTTGGCAACCCCTTTCAAACGAAAGTGGTTTTCACCAGTCTCTGCAAGGGGTACTTCAAGAGGAAACAAACCATAGAGATAGAACTTAGAACTACTTCATTTGGTCAAGTTTCAAGGAGCTAGCACAAACCGTATTTGATTTAGAGTTTCAACACATCTATCTATATACCAGAAAACAGAGTGAAACCTAAAAATTCAAAGTGTTGCTGGAAACGAACGCTTGAACCTAGAAGAGTGAAAACTGGGCAGCCAAGTGGGCTTAGTGAACTGATCATTACCACCAAGTATCATCAAGATTTGGTGAAAAAATGTTTGCTGAGATTTCAGCCAACTAGTAGTTTTTTGGAAGCTTGGCAACCCCTTTCAAACGAAAGTGTTTTTCGCCAGTCTCTGTATGGGGTACTTCAAGAGGAAACAAACCATAGAGATAGAACTTAGAACTACTTCATTTGCTCAAGTTTCAAGGAGCTAGCACAAACCGTATTTGATTTAGAGTTTCAACACATCTATCTATATAGCAGAAAACAGAGTGAAACCTAAAAATTCAAACTGTTACTGGAAACGAACGCTTGAACCTAGAAGAGTGAAAATTGGGCAGCCAAGTGGGCTTAGTGAACTGATCATTACCACCAAGTATCATCAAGATTTGGTGAAAAAATGTTTGCTGAGATTTCAGCCAACTAGTAGTTTTTTGGAAGCTTTGCAACCCCTTTCAAACGAAAGTGGTTTTCGCCAGTCTCTGCATGGGGTACTTCAAGGGGAAACAAACCATAGAGATAGAACTTAGAACTACTTCATTTGCTCAAGTTTCAAGGAGCTAGCACAAACCGTATTTGATATAGAGTTTAAAACACATGTATCTATGTAGGAGAAAACAGAGTGAAACCTAAAAATTCAAACTGTTACTGGAAACGAATGCTTCAACCTAGAAGAATAAAAATTGGAGAGGCAAGTGGGCTTAGTGAACTGATCATTACCACCAAGTATCATCAAGATTTGGTGAAAAAATGTTTGCTGAGATTTCAGCCAACTAGTAGTTTTTTGGAAGCTTGGCAACCCCTTTCAAACGAAAGTGTTTTTCGCCAGTCTCTGCAAGGGGTACTTCAAGGGGAAACAAACCATAAACATAGAACTTAGAACTACTTCATTTGCTCAAGTTTCAAGGAGCTAGCACAAACCGTATTTAATATAGAGTTTCAAACACATCTATCTATATAGCAGAAAACAGAGTGAAACCTAAAAATTCAAACTGTTACTGGAAACGAACGCTTGAACCTAGAAGAGTGAAAATTGGGCAGCCAAGTGGGCTTAGTGAATTGATCATTACCACCAAGTTTCATCAAGATTTGGTGAAAAAATGTTTGCTGAGATTTCAGCCAACTAGTAGTTTTTTGGAAGCTTGGCAACCCCTTTCAAACGAAAGTGGTTTTCGCCAGTCTCTGCATGGGGTACTTCAAGAGGAAACAAACCATAGAGATAGAACTTAGAACTACTTCATTTGCTCAAGTTTCAAGGAGCTAGCACAAACCGTATTTGATTTAGAGTTTCAACACATCTATCTATATAGCAGAAAACAGAGTGAAACCTAAAAATTCAAACTGTTACTGGAAACGAACGCTTGAACCTAGAAGAGTGAAAATTGGGCAGCCAAGTGGGCTTAGTGAACTGATCATTACCACCAAGTATCATCAAGATTTGGTGAAAAAATATTTGCTGAGATTTCAGCCAACTAGTAGTTTTTTGGAAGCTTGGCAACCCCTTTCAAACGAAAGTGGTTTTCGCCAGTCTCTGCAAGGGGTACTTCAAGAGGAAACAAACCATAGAGATAGAACTTAGAACTACTTCATTTGGTCAAGTTTCAAGGAGCTAGCACAAACCGTGTTTGATTTAGAATTCCAAACACAGCTATCTATGTAGGAGAAAACAGAGTGAAACCTAAAAATTCAAACTGTTACTGGAAACGAATGCTTCAACCTAGAAGAATAAAAATTGGGCAGCCAAGTGGGCTTAGTGAACTGATCATTACCACCAAGTATCATCAAGATTTGGTGAAAAAATGTTTGCTGAGATTTCAGCCAACTAGTAGTTTTTTGGAAGCTTGGCAACCCCTTTCAAACGAAAGTGTTTTTCGCCAGTCTCTGCATGGGGTACTTCAAGAGGAAACAAACCATAGAGATAGAACTTAGAACTACTTCATTTGCTCAAGTTTCAAGGAGCTAGCACAAACCGTATTTGATTTAGAGTTTCAACACATCTATCTATATAGCAGAAAACAGAGTGAAACCTAAAAATTCAAACTGTTACTGGAAACGAACGCTTGAACCTAGAAGAGTGAAAATTGGGCAGCCAAGTGGGCTTAGTGAACTGATCATTACCACCAAGTATCATCAAGATTCGGTGAAAAAATTTTTGCTGAGATTTCAGCCAACTAGTAGTTTTTTGGAAGCTTGGCAACCCCTTTCAAACGAAAGTGTTTTTCGCCAGTCTCTGCATGTGGTACTTCAAGAGGAAACAAACCATAGAGATAGAACTTAGAACTACTTCATTTGCTCAAGTTTCAAGGAGCTAGCACAAATCGTATTTGATTTAGAGTTTCAACACATCTATCTATATAGCAGAAAACAGAGTGAAACCTAAAAATTCAAACTGTTACTGGAAACGAACGCTTGAACCTAGAAGAGTGAAAATTGGGCAGCCAAGTGGGCTTAGGGAACTGATCATTACCACCAAGTATCATCAAGATTCGGTGAAAAAATGTTTGCTGAGATTTCAGCCAACTAGTAGTTTTTTGGAAGCTTGGCAACCCCTTTCAAACGAAAGTGTTTTTCGCCAGTCTCTGCATGGGGTACTTCAAGAGGAAACAAACCATAGAGATAGAACTTAGAACTACTTCATTTGCTCAAGTTTCAAGGAGCTAGCACAAACCGTATTTGATTTAGAGTTTCAACACATCTATCTATATAGCAGAAAACAGAGTGAAACCTAAAAATTCAAACTGTTACTGGAAACGAACGCTTGAACCTAGAAGAGTGAAAATTGGGCAGCCAAGTGGGCTTAGTGAACTGATCATTACCACCAAGTATCATCAAGATTCGGTGAAAAAATGTTTGCTGAGATTTCAGCCAACTAGTAGTTTTTTGGAAGCTTGGCAACCCCTTTCAAACGAAAGTGGTTTTCGCCAGTCTCTGCATGGGGTACTTCAAGAGGAAACAAACCATAGAGATAGAACTTAGAACTACTTCATTTGCTCAAGTTTCAAGGAGCTAGCACAAACCGTATTTGATTTAGAGTTTCAACACATCTATCTATATAGCAGAAAACAGAGTGAAACCTAAAAATTCAAACTGTTACTGGAAACGAACGCTTGAACCTAGAAGAGTGAAAATTGGGCAGCCAAGTGGGCTTAGTGAACTGATCATTACCACCAAGTATCATCAAGATTCGGTGAAAAAATGTTTGCTGAGATTTCAGCCAACTAGTAGTTTTTTGGAAGCTTGGCAACCCCTTTCAAACGAAAGAGGTTTTCGCCAGATTCTGCATGGGGTACTTCAAGAGGAAACAAACCATAAACATAGAACTTAGAACTACTTCATTTGCTCAAGTTTCAAGGAGCTAGCACAAACCGTATTTAATATAGAGTTTCAAACACATCTATCTATATAGCAGAAAACAGAGTGAAACCTAAAAATTCAAACTGTTACTGGAAACGAACGCTTGAACCTAGAAGAGTGAAAATTGGGCAGCCAAGTGGGCTTAGTGAATTGATCATTACCACCAAGTTTCATCAAGATTTGGTGAAAAAATGTTTGCTGAGATTTCAGCCAACTAGTAGTTTTTTGGAAGCTTGGCAACCCCTTTCAAACGAAAGTGGTTTTCGCCAGTCTCTGCATGGGGTACTTCAAGAGGAAACAAACCATAGAGATAGAACTTAGAACTACTTCATTTGCTCAAGTTTCAAGGAGCTAGCACAAACCGTATTTGATTTAGAGTTTCAACACATCTATCTATATACCAGAAAACAGAGTGAAACCTAAAAATTCAAAGTGTTGCTGGAAACGAACGCTTGAACCTAGAAGAGTGAAAACTGGGCAGCCAAGTGGGCTTAGTGAACTGATCATTACCACCAAGTATCATCAAGATTTGGTGAAAAAATGTTTGCTGAGATTTCAGCCAACTAGTAGTTTTTTGGAAGCTTTGCAACCCCTTTCAAACGAAAGTGGTTTTCGCCAGTCTCTGCATGGGGTACTTCAAGGGGAAACAAACCATAGAGATAGAACTTAGAACTACTTCATTTGCTCAAGTTTCAAGGAGCTAGCACAAACCGTATTTGATATAGAGTTTAAAACACATGTATCTATGTAGGAGAAAACAGAGTGAAACCTAAAAATTCAAACTGTTACTGGAAACGAATGCTTCAACCTAGAAGAATAAAAATTGGGCAGCCAAGTGGGCTTAGTGAACTGATCATTACCACCAAGTATCATCAAGATTTGGTGAAAAAATGTTTGCTGAGATTTCAGCCAACTAGTAGTTTTTTGGAAGCTTGGCAACCCCTTTCAAACGAAAGTGTTTTTCGCCAGTCTCTGCATGGGGTACTTCAAGAGGAAACAAACCATAGAGATAGAACTTAGAACTACTTCATTTGCTCAAGTTTCAAGGAGCTAGCACAAACCGTATTTGATTTAGAGTTTCAACACATCTATCTATATAGCAGAAAACAGAGTGAAACCTAAAAATTCAAACTGTTACTGGAAACGAACGCTTGAACCTAGAAGAGTGAAAATTGGGCAGCCAAGTGGGCTTAGTGAACTGATCATTACCACCAAGTATCATCAAGATTCGGTGAAAAAATGTTTGCTGAGATTTCAGCCAACTAGTAGTTTTTTGGAAGCTTGGCAACCCCTTTCAAACGAAAGTGTTTTTCGCCAGTCTCTGCATGTGGTACTTCAAGAGGAAACAAACCATAGAGATAGAACTTAGAACTACTTCATTTGCTCAAGTTTCAAGGAGCTAGCACAAATCGTATTTGATTTAGAGTTTCAACACATCTATCTATATAGCAGAAAACAGAGTGAAACCTAAAAATTCAAACTGTTACTAGAAACGAACGCTTGAACCTAGAAGAGTGAAAATTGGGCAGCCAAGTGGGCTTAGTGAACTGATCATTACCACCAAGTATCATCAAGATTCGGTGAAAAAATGTTTGCTGAGATTTCAGCCAACTAGTAGTTTTTTGGAAGCTTGGCAACCCCTTTCAAACGAAAGTGTTTTTCGCCAGTCTCTGCATGGGGTACTTCAAGAGGAAACAAACCATAGAGATAGAACTTAGAACTACTTCATTTGCTCAAGTTTCAAGGAGCTAGCACAAACCGTATTTGATTTAGAGTTTCAACACATCTATCTATATAGCAAAAAACAGAGTGAAACCTAAAAATTCAAACTGTTACTGGAAACGAACGCTTGAACCTAGAAGAGTGAAAATTGGGCAGCCAAGTGGGCTTAGTGAACTGATCATTACCACCAAGTATCATCAAGATTCGGTGAAAAAATGTTTGCTGAGATTTCAGCCAACTAGTAGTTTTTTGGAAGCTTGGCAACCCCTTTCAAACGAAAGTGGTTTTCGCCAGTCTCTGCATGGGGTACTTCAAGAGGAAACAAACCATAGAGATAGAACTTAGAACTACTTCATTTGCTCAAGTTTCAAGGAGCTAGCACAAACCGTATTTGATTTAGAGTTTCAACACATCTATCTATATAGCAGAAAACAGAGTGAAACCTAAAAATTCAAACTGTTACTGGAAACGAACGCTTGAACCTAGAAGAGTGAAAATTGGGCAGCCAAGTGGGCTTAGTGAACTGATCATTACCACCAAGTATCATCAAGATTCGGTGAAAAAATTTTTGCTGAGATTTCAGCCAACTAGTAGTTTTTTGGAAGCTTGGCAACCCCTTTCAAACGAAAGTGGTTTTCGCCAGTCTCTGCATGGGGTACTTCAAGGGGAAACAAACCATAGAGATAGAACTTAGAACTACTTCATTTGCTCAAGTTTCAAGGAGCTAGCACAAACCGTATTTGATATAGAGTTTAAAACACATGTATCTATGTAGGAGAAAACAGAGTGAAACCTAAAAATTCAAACTGTTACTGGAAACGAATGCTTCAACCTAGAAGAATAAAAATTGGACAGGCAAGTGGGCTTAGTGAACTGATCATTACCACCAAGTATCATCAAGTTTTGGTGAAAAAATGTTTGCTGAGATTTCAGCCAACTAGTAGTTTTTTGGAAGCTTGGCAACCCCTTTCAAACGAAAGAGGTTTTCGCCAGATTCTGCATGGGGTACTTCAAGAGGAAGCAAACCATGGAGATAGAACTTAGAACTACTTCATTTGGTCAAGTTTCAAGGAGCTAGCACAAACCGTATTTGATTTAGAGTTTCAACACATCTATCTATATACCAGAAAACAGAGTGAAACCTAAAAATTCAAAGTGTTGCTGGAAACGAATGGTTTAACCTAGAAGAATAAAAATTGGGCATCCAAGTGGGCTTAGTGAAGTGATCATTACCACCAAGTATCATCAAGATTTGGTGAAAAAATGTTTGCTGAGATTTCAGCCAACTAGTAGTTTTTTGGAAGCTTGGCAACCCCTTTCAAACGAAAGTGGTTTTCACCAGTCTCTGCAAGGGGTACTTCAAGAGGAAACAAACCATAGAGATAGAACTTAGAACTACTTCATTTGGTCAAGTTTCAAGGAGCTAGCACAAACCTTATTTGATTTAGAGTTTCAACACATCTATCTATATACCAGAAAACAGAGTGAAACCTAAAAATTCAAAGTGTTGCTGGAAACGAACGCTTGAACCTAGAAGAGTGAAAACTGGGCAGCCAAGTGGGCTTAGTGAACTGATCATTACCACCAAGTATCATCAAGATTTGGTGAAAAAATGTTTGCTGAGATTTCAGCCAACTAGTAGTTTTTTGGAAGCTTGGCAACCCCTTTCAAACGAAAGTGGTTTTCGCCAGTCTCTGCATGGGGTACTTCAAGGGGAAACAAACCATAGAGATAGAACTTAGAACTACTTCATTTGCTCAAGTTTCAAGGAGCTAGCACAAACCGTATTTGATATAGAGTTTAAAACACATGTATCTATGTAGGAGAAAACAGAGTGAAACCTAAAAATTCAAACTGTTACTGGAAACGAATGCTTCAACCTAGAAGAATAAAAATTGGACAGGCAAGTGGGCTTAGTGAACTGATCATTACCACCAAGTATCATCAAGATTTGGTGAAAAAATGTTTGCTGATTTCAGCCAACTAGTAGTTTTTTGGAAGCTTGGCAACCCCTTTCAAACGAAAGAGGTTTTCGCCAGATTCTGCATGGGGTACTTCAAGAGGAAGCAAACCATGGAGATAGAACTTAGAACTACTTCATTTGGTCAAGTTTCAAGGAGCTAGCACAAACCGTGTTTGATTTAGAATTCCAAACACAGCTATCTATGTAGGAGAAAACACAGTGAAACCTAAAAATTCAAACTGTTACTGGAAACGAATGCTTCAACCTAGAAGAATAAAAATTGGGCATCCAAGTGGGCTTAGTGAAGTGATCATTACCACCAAGTATCATCAAGATTTGGTGAAAAAATGTTTGCTGAGATTTCAGCCAACTAGTAGTTTTTTGGAAGCTTGGCAACCCCTTTCAAACGAAAGAGGTTTTCGCCAGATTCTGCATGGGGTACTTCAAGAGGAAGCAAACCATGGAGATAGAACTTAGAACTACTTCATTTGGTCAAGTTTCAAGGAGCTAGCACAAACCGTATTTGATTTAGAGTTTCAACACATCTATCTATATACCAGAAAACAGAGTGAAACCTAAAAATTCAAAGTGTTGCTGGAAACGAATGCTTCAACCTAGAAGAATAAAAATTGGGCATCCAAGTGGGCTTAGTGAAGTGATCATTACCACCAAGTATCATCAAGATTTGGTGAAAAAATGTTTGCTGAGATTTCAGCCAACTAGTAGTTTTTTGGAAGCTTGGCAACCCCTTTCAAACGAAAGTGGTTTTCACCAGTCTCTGCAAGGGGTACTTCAAGAGGAAACAAACCATAGAGATAGAACTTAGAACTACTTCATTTGCTCAAGTTTCAAGGAGCTAGCACAAACCGTATTTGATTTAGAGTTTCAACACATCTATCTATATACCAGAAAACAGAGTGAAACCTAAAAATTCAAAGTGTTGCTGGAAACGAACGCTTGAACCTAGAAGAGTGAAAACTGGGCAGCCAAGTGGGCTTAGTGAACTGATCATTACCACCAAGTATCATCAAGATTTGGTGAAAAAATGTTTGCTGAGATTTCAGCCAACTAGTAGTTTTTTGGAAGCTTGGCAACCCCTTTCAAACGAAAGTGTTTTTCGCCAGTCTCTGCATGGGGTACTTCAAGAGGAAACAAACCATAGAGATAGAACTTAGAACTACTTCATTTGCTCAAGTTTCAAGGAGCTAGCACAAACCGTATTTGATTTAGAGTTTCAACACATCTATCTATATAGCAGAAAACAGAGTGAAACCTAAAAATTCAAACTGTTACTGGAAACGAACGCTTGAACCTAGAAGAGTGAAAATTGGGCAGCCAAGTGGGCTTAGTGAACTGATCATTACCACCAAGTATCATCAAGATTCGGTGAAAAAATGTTTGCTGAGATTTCAGCCAACTAGTAGTTTTTTGGAAGCTTGGCAACCCCTTTCAAACGAAAGTGGTTTTCGCCAGTCTCTGCATGGGGTACTTCAAGAGGAAAAAAACCATAGAGATAGAACATAGAACTACTTCATTTGCTCAAGTTTCAAGGAGCTAGCACAAACCGTATTTGATTTAGAGTTTCAACACTTCTATCTATATAGCAGAAAACAGAGTGAAACCTAAAAATTCAAACTGTTACTGGAAACGAACGCTTGAACCTAGAAGAGTGAAAATTGGGCAGCCAAGTGGGCTTAGTGAACTGATCATTACCACCAAGTATCATCAAGATTCGGTGAAAAAATGTTTGCTGAGATTTCAGCCAACTAGTAGTTTTTTGGAAGCTTGGCAACCCCTTTCAAACGAAAGTGGTTTTCGCCAGTCTCTGCATGGGGTACTTCAAGGGGAAACAAACCATAGAGATAGAACTTAGAACTACTTCATTTGCTCAAGTTTCAAGGAGCTAGCACAAACCGTATTTGATATAGAGTTTAAAACACATGTATCTATGTAGGAGAAAACAGAGTGAAACCTAAATATTCAAACTGTTACTGGAAACGAATGCTTCAACCTAGAAGAATAAAAATTGGACAGGCAAGTGGGCTTAGTGAACTGATCATTACCACCAAGTATCATCAAGTTTTGGTGAAAAAATGTTTGCTGAGATTTCAGCCAACTAGTAGTTTATTGGAAGCTTGGCAACCCCTTTCAAACGAAAGAGGTTTTCGCCAGATTCTGCATGGGGTACTTCAAGAGGAAGCAAACCATGGAGATAGAACTTAGAACTACTTCATTTGGTCAAGTTTCAAGGAGCTAGCACAAACCGTATTTGATTTAGAGTTTCAACACATCTATCTATATACCAGAAAACAGAGTGAAACCTAAAAATTCAAAGTGTTGCTGGAAACGAATGCTTCAACCTAGAAGAATAAAAATTGGGCATCCAAGTGGGCTTAGTGAAGTGATCATTACCACCAAGTATCATCAAGATTTGGTGAAAAAATGTTTGCTGAGATTTCAGCCAACTAGTAGTTTTTTGGAAGCTTGGCAACCCCTTTCAAACGAAAGTGGTTTTCACCAGTCTCTGCAAGGGGTACTTCAAGAGGAAACAAACCATAGAGATAGAACTTAGAACTACTTCATTTGGTCAAGTTTCAAGGAGCTAGCACAAACCGTATTTGATTTAGAGTTTCAACACATCTATCTATATACCAGAAAACAGAGTGAAACCTAAAAATTCAAAGTGTTGCTGGAAACGAACGCTTGAACCTAGAAGAGTGAAAACTGGGCAGCCAAGTGGGCTTAGTGAACTGATCATTACCACCAAGTATCATCAAGATTTGGTGAAAAAATGTTTGCTGAGATTTCAGCCAACTAGTAGTTTTTTGGAAGCTTTGCAACCCCTTTCAAACGAAAGTGGTTTTCGCCAGTCTCTGCATGGGGTACTTCAAGGGGAAACAAACCATAGAGATAGAACTTAGAACTACTTCATTTGCTCAAGTTTCAAGGAGCTAGCACAAACCGTATTTGATATAGAGTTTAAAACACATGTATCTATGTAGGAGAAAACAGAGTGAAACCTAAAAATTCAAACTGTTACTGGAAACGAATGCTTCAACCTAGAAGAATAAAAATTGGACAGGCAAGTGGGCTTAGTGAAGTGATCATTACCACCAAGTATCATCAAGATTTGGTGAAAAAATGTTTGCTGATTTCAGCCAACTAGTAGTTTTTTGGAAGCTTGGCAACCCCTTTCAAACGAAAGAGGTTTTCGCCAGATTCTGCATGGGGTACTTCAAGAGGAAGCAAACCATGGAGATAGAACTTAGAACTACTTCATTTGGTCAAGTTTCAAGGAGCTAGCACAAACCGTGTTTGATTTAGAATTCCAAACACAGCTATCTATGTAGGAGAAAACACAGTGAAACCTAAAAATTCAAACTGTTACTGGAAACGAATGCTTCAACCTAGAAGAATAAAAATTGGGCATCCAAGTGGGCTTAGTGAAGTGATCATTACCACCAAGTATCATCAAGATTTGGTGAAAAAATGTTTGCTGAGATTTCAGCCAACTAGTAGTTTTTTGGAAGCTTGGCAACCCCTTTCAAACGAAAGTGGTTTTCACCAGTCTCTGCAAGGGGTACTTCAAGAGGAAACAAACCATAGAGATAGAACTTAGAACTACTTCATTTGGTCAAGTTTCAAGGAGCTAGCACAAACCGTATTTGATTTAGAGTTTCAACACATCTATCTATATACCAGAAAACAGAGTAAAACCTAAAAATTCAAAGTGTTGCTGGAAACGAACGCTTGAACCTAGAAGAGTGAAAACTGGGCAGCCAAGTGGGCTTAGTGAACTGATCATTACCACCAAGTATCATCAAGATTTGGTGAAAAAATGTTTGCTGAGATTTCAGCCAACTAGTAGTTTTTTGGAAGCTTGGCAACCCCTTTCAAACGAAAGTGTTTTTCGCCAGTCTCTGCATGGGGTACTTCAAGAGGAAACAAACCATAGAGATAGAACTTAGAACTACTTCATTTGCTCAAGTTTCAAGGAGCTAGCACAAACCGTATTTGATTTAGAGTTTCAACACATCTATCTATATAGCAGAAAACAGAGTGAAACCTAAAAATTCAAACTGTTACTGGAAACGAACGCTTGAACCTAGAAGAGTGAAAATTGGGCAGCCAAGTGGGCTTAGTGAACTGATCATTACCACCAAGTATCATCAAGATTCAGTGAAAAAATGTTTGCTGAGATTTCAGCCAACTAGTAGTTTTTTGGAAGCTTGGCAACCCCTTTCAAACGAAAGTGGTTTTCGCCAGTCTCTGCATGGGGTACTTCAAGAGGAAACAAACCATAGAGATAGAACTTAGAACTACTTCATTTGCTCAAGTTTCAAGGAGCTAGCACAAACCGTATTTGATTTAGAGTTTCAACACATCTATCTATATAGCAGAAAACAGAGTGAAACCTAAAAATTCAAACTGTTACTGGAAACGAACGCTTGAACCTAGAAGAGTGAAAATTGGGCAGCCAAGTGGGCTTAGTGAACTGATCATTACCACCAAGTATCATCAAGATTCGGTGAAAAAATGTTTGCTGAGATTTCAGCCAACTAGTAGTTTTTTGGAAGCTTGGCAACCCCTTTCAAACGAAAGTGTTTTTCGCCAGTCTCTGCATGGGGTACTTCAAGGGGAAACAAACCATAGAGATAGAATTTAGAACTACTTTATTTGCTCAAGTTTCAAGGAGCTAGCACAAACCGTATTTGATATAGAGTTTAAAACACATGTATCTATGTAGGAGAAAACAGAGTGAAACCTAAAAATTCAAACTGTTACTGGAAACGAATGCTTCAACCTAGAAGAATAAAAATTGGACAGGCAAGTGGGCTTAGTGAACTGATCATTACCACCAAGTATCATCAAGATTTGGTGAAAAAATGTTTGCTGAGATTTCAGCCAACTAGTTGTTTTTTGGAAGCTTGGCAACCCCTTTCAAACGAAAGAGGTTTTCGCCAGATTCTGCATGGGGTACTTCAAGAGGAAGCAAACCATGGAGATAAAACTTAGAACTACTTCATTTGGTCAAGTTTCAAGGAGCTAGCACAAACCATATTTGATTTAGAGTTTCAACACATCTATCTATATACCAGAAAACAGAGTGAAACCTAAAAATTCAAAGTGTTGCTGGAAACGAATGCTTCAACCTAGAAGAATAAAAATTGGGCATCCAAGTGGGCTTAGTGAAGTGATCATTACCACCAAGTATCATCAAGATTTGGTGAAAAAATGTTTGCTGAGATTTCAGCCAACTAGTAGTTTTTTGGAAGCTTGGCAACCCCTTTCAAACGAAAGTGGTTTTCACCAGTCTCTGCAAGGGGTACTTCAAGAGGAAACAAACCATAGAGATAGAACTTAGAACTACTTCATTTGGTCAAGTTTCAAGGAGCTAGCACAAACCGTATTTGATTTAGAGTTTCAACACATCTATCTATATACCAGAAAACAGAGTGAAACCTAAAAATTCAAAGTGTTGCTGGAAACGAACGCTTGAACCTAGAAGAGTGAAAACTGGGCAGCCAAGTGGGCTTAGTGAACTGATCATTACCACCAAGTATCATCAAGATTTGGTGAAAAAATGTTTGCTGAGATTTCAGCCAACTAGTAGTTTTTTGGAAGCTTGGCAACCCCTTTCAAACGAAAGTGTTTTTCGCCAGTCTCTGTATGGGGTACTTCAAGAGGAAACAAACCATAGAGATAGAACTTAGAACTACTTCATTTGCTCAAGTTTCAAGGAGCTAGCACAAACCGTATTTGATTTAGAGTTTCAACACATCTATCTATATAGCAGAAAACAGAGTGAAACCTAAAAATTCAAACTGTTACTGGAAACGAACGCTTGAACCTAGAAGAGTGAAAATTGGGCAGCCAAGTGGGCTTAGTGAACTGATCATTACCACCAAGTATCATCAAGATTTGGTGAAAAAATGTTTGCTGAGATTTCAGCCAACTAGTAGTTTTTTGGAAGCTTTGCAACCCCTTTCAAACGAAAGTGGTTTTCGCCAGTCTCTGCATGGGGTACTTCAAGGGGAAACAAACCATAGAGATAGAACTTAGAACTACTTCATTTGCTCAAGTTTCAAGGAGCTAGCACAAACCGTATTTGATATAGAGTTTAAAACACATGTATCTATGTAGGAGAAAACAGAGTGAAACCTAAAAATTCAAACTGTTACTGGAAACGAATGCTTCAACCTAGAAGAATAAAAATTGGACAGGCAAGTGGGCTTAGTGAACTGATCATTACCACCAAGTATCATCAAGATTTGGTGAAAAAATGTTTGCTGAGATTTCAGCCAACTAGTAGTTTTTTGGAAGCTTGGCAACCCCTTTCAAACGAAAGAGGTTTTCGCCAGATTCTGCATGGGGTACTTCAAGAGGAAGCAAACCATGGAGATAGAACTTAGAACTACTTCATTTGGTCAAGTTTCAAGGAGCTAGCACAAACCGTGTTTGATTTAGAATTCCAAACACAGCTATCTATGTAGGAGAAAACACAGTGAAACCTAAAAATTCAAACTGTTACTGGAAACGAATGCTTCAACCTAGAAGAATAAAAATTGGGCATCCAAGTGGGCTTAGTGAAGTGATCATTACCACCAAGTATCATCAAGATTTGGTGAAAAAATGTTTGCTGAGATTTCAGCCAACTAGTAGTTTTTTGGAAGCTTGGCAACCCCTTTCAAACGAAAGTGGTTTTCACCAGTCTCTGCAAGGGGTACTTCAAGAGGAAACAAACCATAGAGATAGAACTTAGAACTACTTCATTTGGTCAAGTTTCAAGGAGCTAGCACAAACCGTATTTGATTTAGAGTTTCAACACATCTATCTATATACCAGAAAACAGAGTGAAACCTAAAAATTCAAAGTGTTGCTGGAAACGAACGCTTGAACCTAGAAGAGTGAAAACTGGGCAGCCAAGTGGGCTTAGTGAACTGATCATTACCACCAAGTATCATCAAGATTTGGTGAAAAAATGTTTGCTGAGATTTCAGCCAACTAGTAGTTTTTTGGAAGCTTGGCAACCCCTTTCAAACGAAAGTGTTTTTCGCCAGTCTCTGCATGGGGTACTTCAAGAGGAAACAAACCATAGAGATAGAACTTAGAACTACTTCATTTGCTCAAGTTTCAAGGAGCTAGCACAAACCGTATTTGATTTAGAGTTTCAACACATCTATCTATATAGCAGAAAACAGAGTGAAACCTAAAAATTCAAACTGTTACTGGAAACGAACGCTTGAACCTAGAAGAGTGAAAATTGGGCAGCCAAGTGGGCTTAGTGAACTGATCATTACCACCAAGTATCATCAAGATTCGGTGAAAAAATGTTTGCTGAGATTTCAGCCAACTAGTAGTTTTTTGGAAGCTTGGCAACCCCTTTCAAAGGAAAGTGGTTTTCGCCAGTCTCTGCATGGGGTACTTCAAGAGGAAACAAACCATAGAGATAGAACTTAGAACTACTTCATTTGCTCAAGTTTCAAGGAGCTAGCACAAACCGTATTTGATTTAGAGTTTCAACACATCTATCTATATAGCAGAAAACAGAGTGAAACCTAAAAATTCAAACTGTTACTGGAAACGAACGCTTGAACCTAGAAGAGTGAAAATTGGGCAGCCAAGTGGGCTTAGTGAACTGATCATTACCACCAAGTATCATCAAGATTCGGTGAAAAAATGTTTGCTGAGATTTCAGCCAACTAGTAGTTTTTTGGAAGCTTGGCAACCCCTTTCAAACGAAAGTGGTTTTCGCCAGTCTCTGCATGGGGTACTTCAAGGGGAAACAAACCATAGAGATAGAACTTAGAACTACTTCATTTGCTCAAGTTTCAAGGAGCTAGCACAAACCGTATTTGATATAGAGTTTAAAACACATGTATCTATGTAGGAGAAAACAGAGTGAAACCTAAAAATTCAAACTGTTACTGGAAACGAATGCTTCAACCTAGAAGAATAAAAATTGGACAGGCAAGTGGGCTTAGTGAACTGATCATTACCACCAAGTATCATCAAGATTTGGTGAAAAAATGTTTGCTGAGATTTCAGCCAACTAGTAGTTTTTTGGAAGCTTGGCAACCCCTTTCAAACGAAAGAGGTTTTCGCCAGATTCTGCATGGGGTACTTCAAGAGGAAGCAAACCATGGAGATAGAACTTAGAACTACTTCATTTGGTCAAGTTTCAAGGAGCTAGCACAAACCGTGTTTGATTTAGAATTCCAAACACAGCTATCTATGTAGGAGAAAACACAGTGAAACCTAAAAATTCAAACTGTTACTGGAAACGAATGCTTCAACCTAGAAGAATAAAAATTGGGCATCCAAGTGGGCTTAGTGAAGTGATCATTACCACCAAGTATCATCAAGATTTGGTGAAAAAATGTTTGCTGAGATTTCAGCCAACTAGTAGTTTTTTGGAAGCTTGGCAACCCCTTTCAAACGAAAGTGGTTTTCACCAGTCTCTGCAAGGGGTACTTCAAGAGGAAACAAACCATAGAGATAGAACTTAGAACTACTTCATTTGCTCAAGTTTCAAGGAGCTAGCACAAACCGTATTTGATTTAGAGTTTCAACACATCTATCTATATACCAGAAAACAGAGTGAAACCTAAAAATTCAAAGTGTTGCTGGAAACGAACGCTTGAACCTAGAAGAGTGAAAACTGGGCAGCCAAGTGGGCTTAGTGAACTGATCATTACCACCAAGTATCATCAAGATTTGGTGAAAAAATGTTTGCTGAGATTTCAGCCAACTAGTAGTTTTTTGGAAGCTTGGCAACCCCTTTCAAACGAAAGTGTTTTTCGCCAGTCTCTGCATGGGGTACTTCAAGAGGAAACAAACCATAGAGATAGAACTTAGAACTACTTCATTTGCTCAAGTTTCAAGGAGCTAGCACAAACCGTATTTGATTTAGAGTTTCAACACATCTATCTATATAGCAGAAAACAGAGTGAAACCTAAAAATTCAAACTGTTACTGGAAACGAACGCTTGAACCTAGAAGAGTGAAAATTGTGCAGCCAAGTGGGCTTAGTGAACTGATCATTACCACCAAGTATCATCAAGATTCGGTGAAAAAATGTTTGCTGAGATTTCAGCCAACTAGTAGTTTTTTGGAAGCTTGGCAACCCCTTTCAAACGAAAGTGGTTTTCGCCAGTCTCTGCATGGGGTACTTCAAGAGGAAACAAACCATAGAGATAGAACTTAGAACTACTTCATTTGCTCAAGTTTCAAGGAGCTAGCACAAACCGTATTTGATTTAGAGTTTCAACACATCTATCTATATAGCAGAAAACAGAGTGAAACCTAAAAATTCAAACTGTTACTGGAAACGAACGCTTGAACCTAGAAGAGTGAAAATTGGGCAGCCAAGTGGGCTTAGTGAACTGATCATTACCACCAAGTATCATCAAGATTCGGTGAAAAAATGTTTGCTGAGATTTCAGCCAACTAGTAGTTTTTTGGAAGCTTGGCAACCCCTTTCAAACGAAAGTGGTTTTCGCCAGTCTCTGCATGGGGTACTTCAAGGGGAAACAAACCATAGAGATAGAAGTTAGAACTACTTCATTTGCTCAAGTTTCAAGGAGCTAGCACAAACCGTATTTGATATAGAGTTTAGAACACATGTATCTATGTAGGAGAAAACAGAGTGAAACCTAAAAATTCAAACTGTTACTGGAAACGAATGCTTCAACCTAGAAGAATAAAAATTGGAAAGGCAAGTGGGCTTAGTGAACTGATCATTACCACCAAGTATCATCAAGATTTGGTGAAAAAATGTTTGCTGAGATTTCAGCCCAACTAGTAGTTTTTTGGAAGCTTGGCAACCCCTTTCAAACGAAAGTGTTTTTCGCCAGTCTCTGCATGGGGTACTTCAAGAGGAAACAAACCATAGAGATAGAACTTAGAACTACTTCATTTGCTCAAGTTTCAAGGAGCTAGCACAAACCGTATTTGATATAGAGTTTAAAACACATGTATCTATGTAGGAGAAAACAGAGTGAAACCTAAAAATTCAAACTGTTACTGGAAACGAATGCTTCAACCTAGAAGAATAAAAATTGGACAGGCAAGTGGGCTTAGTGAACTGATCATTACCACCAAGTATCATCAAGATTTGGTGAAAAAATGTTTGCTGAGATTTCAGCCAACTAGTAGTTTTTTGGAAGTTGGCAACCCCTTTCAAACGAAAGAGGTTTTCGCCAGATTCTGCATGTGGTACTTCAAGAGGAAGCAAACCATGGAGATAGAACTTAGAACTACTTCATTTGGTCAAGTTTCAAGGAGCTAGCACAAACCGTATTTGATTTAGAGTTTCAACACATCTATCTATATACCAGAAAACAGAGTGAAACCTAAAAATTCAAAGTGTTGCTGGAAACGAATGCTTCAACCTAGAAGAATAAAAATTGGGCATCCAAGTGGGCTTAGTGAAGTGATCATTACCACCAAGTATCATCAAGATTTGGTGAAAAAATGTTTGCTGAGATTTCAGCCAACTAGTAGTTTTTGGAAGCTTGGCAACCCCTTTCAAACGAAAGTGGTTTTCACCAGTCTCTGCAAGGGGTACTTCAAGAGGAAACAAACCATAGAGATAGAACTTAGAACTACTTCATTTGGTCAAGTTTCAAGGAGCTAGCACAAACCGTATTTGATTTAGAGTTTCAACACATCTATCTATATACCAGAAAACAGAGTGAAACCTAAAAATTCAAAGTGTTGCTGGAAACGAACGCTTGAACCTAGAAGAGTGAAAACTGGGCAGCCAAGTGGGCTTAGTGAACTGATCATTACCACCAAGTATCATCAAGATTTGGTGAAAAAATGTTTGCTGAGATTTCAGCCAACTAGTAGTTTTTTGGAAGCTTGGCAACCCCTTTCAAACGAAAGTGTTTTTCGCCAGTCTCTGCATGGGGTACTTCAAGAGGAAACAAACCATAGAGATAGAACTTAGAACTACTTCATTCGCTCAAGTTTCAAGGAGCTAGCACAAACCGTATTTGATTTAGAGTTTCAACACATCTATCTATATAGCAGAAAACAGAGTGAAACCTAAAAATTCAAACTGTTACTGGAAACGAACGCTTGAACCTAGAAGAGTGAAAATTGGGCAGCCAAGTGGGCTTAGTGAACTGATCATTACCACCAAGTATCATCAAGATTCGGTGAAAAAATGTTTGCTGAGATTTCAGCCAACTAGTAGTTTTTTGGAAGCTTGGCAACCCCTTTCAAACGAAAGTGGTTTTCGCCAGTCTCTGCATGGGGTACTTCAAGGGGAAACAAACCATAGAGATAGAACTTAGAACTACTTCATTTGCTCAAGTTTCAAGGAGCTAGCACAAACCGTATTTGATATAGAGTTTAAAACACATGTATCTATGTAGGAGAAAACAGAGTGAAACCTAAAAATTCAAACTGTTACTGGAAACGAATGCTTCAACCTAGAAGAATAAAAATTGGACAGGCAAGTGGGCTTAGTGAACTGATCATTACCACCAAGTATCATCAAGATTTGGTGAAAAAATGTTTGCTGAGATTTCAGCCAACTAGTAGTTTTTTGGAAGCTTGGCAACCCCTTTCAAACGAAAGAGGTTTTCGCCAGATTCTGCATGGGGTACTTCAAGAGGAAGCAAACCATGGAGATAGAACTTAGAACTACTTCATTTGGTCAAGTTTCAAGGAGCTAGCACAAACCGTGTTTGATTTAGAATTCCAAACACAGCTATCTATGTAGGAGAAAACACAGTGAAACCTAAAAATTCAAACTGTTACTGGAAACGAATGCTTCAACCTAGAAGAATAAAAATTGGGCATCCAAGTGGGCTTAGTGAAGTGATCATTACCACCAAGTATCATCAAGATTTGGTGAAAAAATGTTTGCTGAGATTTCAGCCAACTAGTAGTTTTTTGGAAGCTTGGCAACCCCTTTCAAACGAAAGTGGTTTTCACCAGTCTCTGCAAGGGGTACTTCAAGAGGAAACAAACCATAGAGATAGAACTTAGAACTACTTCATTTGGTCAAGTTTCAAGGAGCTAGCACAAACCGTATTTGATTTAGAGTTTCAACACATCTATCTATATACCAGAAAACAGAGTGAAACCTAAAAATTCAAAGTGTTGCTGGAAACGAACGCTTGAACCTAGAAGAGTGAAAACTGGGCAGCCAAGTGGGCTTAGTGAACTGATCATTACCACCAAGTATCATCAAGATTTGGTGAAAAAATGTTTGCTGAGATTTCAGCCAACTAGTAGTTTTTTGGAAGCTTGGCAACCCCTTTCAAACGAAAGTGTTTTTCGCCAGTCTCTGCATGGGGTACTTCAAGAGGAAACAAACCATAGAGATAGAACTTAGAACTACTTCATTTGCTCAAGTTTCAAGGAGCTAGCACAAACCGTATTTGATTTAGAGTTTCAACACATCTATCTATATAGCAGAAAACAGAGTGAAACCTAAAAATTCAAACTGTTACTGGAAACGAACGCTTGAACCTAGAAGAGTGAAAATTGGGCAGCCAAGTGGGCTTAGTGAACTGATCATTACCACCAAGTATCATCAAGATTCGGTGAAAAAATGTTTGCTGAGATTTCAGCCAACTAGTAGTTTTTTGGAAGCTTGGCAACCCCTTTCAAACGAAAGTGGTTTTCGCCAGTCTCTGCATGGGGTACTTCAAGAGGAAACAAACCATAGAGATAGAACTTAGAACTACTTCATTTGCTCAAGTTTCAAGGAGCTAGCACAAACCGTATTTGATTTAGAGTTTCAACACATCTATCTATATAGCAGAAAACAGAGTGAAACCTAAAAATTCAAACTGTTACTGGAAACGAACGCTTGAACCTAGAAGAGTGAAAATTGGGCAGCCAAGTGGGCTTAGTGAACTGATCATTACCACCAAGTATCATCAAGATTCGGTGAAAAAATGTTTGCTGAGATTTCAGCCAACTAGTAGTTTTTTGGAAGCTTGGCAACCCCTTTCAAACGAAAGTGGTTTTCGCCAGTCTCTGCATGGGGAACTTCAAGGGGAAACAAACCATAGAGATAGAAGTTAGAACTACTTCATTTGCTCAAGTTTCAAGGAGCTAGCACAAACCGTATTTGATATAGAGTTTAAAACACATGTATCTATGTAGGAGAAAACAGAGTGAAACCTAAAAATTCAAACTGTTACTGGAAACGAATGCTTCAACCTAGAAGAATAAAAATTGGAAAGGCAAGTGGGCTTAGTGAACTGATCATTACCACCAAGTATCATCAAGATTCGGTGAAAAAATGTTTGCTGAGATTTCAGCCAACTAGTAGTTTTTTGGAAGCTTGGCAACCCCTTTCAAACGAAAGTGTTTTTCGCCAGTCTCTGCATGGGGTACTTCAAGGGGAAACAAACCATAGAGATAGAACTTAGAACTACTTCATTTGCTCAAGTTTCAAGGAGCTAGCACAAACTGTATTTGATATAGAGTTTAAAACACATGTATCTATGTAGGAGAAAACAGAGTGAAACCTAAAAATTCAAACTATTACTGGAAACGAATGCTTCAACCTAGAAGAATAAAAATTGGACAGGCAAGTGGGCTTAGTGAACTGATCATTACCACCAAGTATCATCAAGATTTGGTGAAAAAATGTTTGCTGAGATTTCAGCCAACTAGTAGTTTTTTGGAAGCTTGGCAACCCCTTTCAAACGAAAGAGGTTTTCGCCAGATTCTGCATGGGGTACTTCAAGAGGAAGCAAACCATGGAGATAGAACTTAGAACTACTTCATTTGGTCAAGTTTCAAGGAGCTAGCACAAACCGTATTTGATTTAGAGTTTCAACACATCTATCTATATACCAGAAAACAGAGTGAAACCTAAAAATTCAAAGTGTTGCTGGAAACGAATGCTTCAACCTAGAAGAATAAAAATTGGGCATCCAAGTGGGCTTAGTGAAGTGATCATTACCACCAAGTATCATCAAGATTTGGTGAAAAAATGTTTGCTGAGATTTCAGCCAACTAGTAGTTTTTTGGAAGCTTGGCAACCCCTTTCAAACGAAAGTGTTTTTCGCCAGTCTCTGCATGGGGTACTTCAAGAGGAAACAAACCATAGAGATAGAACTTAGAACTACTTCATTTGCTCAAGTTTCAAGGAGCTAGCACAAACCGTATTTGATTTAGAGTTTCAACACATCTATCTATATAGCAGAAAACAGAGTGAAACCTAAAAATTCAAACTGTTACTGGAAACGAACGCTTGAACCTAGAAGAGTGAAAATTGGGCAGCCAAGTGGGCTTAGTGAACTGATCATTACCACCAAGTATCATCAAGATTCGGTGAAAAAATGTTTGCTGAGATTTCAGCCAACTAGTAGTTTTTTGGAAGCTTGGCAACCCCTTTCAAACGAAAGTGGTTTTCGCCAGTCTCTGCATGGGGTACTTCAAGAGGAAACAAACCATAGAGATAGAACTTAGAACTACTTCATTTGCTCAAGTTTCAAGGAGCTAGCACAAACCGTATTTGATTTAGAGTTTCAACACATCTATCTATATAGCAGAAAACAGAGTGAAACCTAAAAATTCAAACTGTCACTTGAAACGAACGCTTGAACCTAGAAGAGTGAAAATTGGGCAGCCAAGTGGGCTTAGTGAACTGATCATTACCACCAAGTATCATCAAGATTTGGTGAAAAAATGTTTGCTGAGATTTCAGCCAACTAGTAGTTTTTTGGAAGCTTGGCAACCCCTTTCAAACGAAAGTGGTTTTCGCCAGTCTCTGCATGGGGTACTTCAAGGGGAAACAAACCATAGAGATAGAACTTAGAACTACTTCATTTGCTCAAGTTTCAAGGAGCTAGCACAAACCGTATTTGATATAGAGTTTAAAACACATGTATCTATGTAGGAGAAAACAGAGTGAAACCTAAAAATTCAAACTGTTACTGGAAACGAATGCTTCAACCTAGAAGAATAAAAATTGGACAGGCAAGTGGGCTTAGTGAACTGATCATTACCACCAAGTATCATCAAGATTTGGTGAAAAAATGTTTGCTGAGATTTCAGCCAACTAGTAGTTTTTTGGAAGCTTGGCAACCCCTTTCAAACGAAAGAGGTTTTCGCCAGATTCTGCATGGGGTACTTCAAGAGGAAGCAAACCATGGAGATAGAACTTAGAACTACTTCATTTGGTCAAGTTTCAAGGAGCTAGCACAAACCGTGTTTGATTTAGAATTCCAAACACAGCTATCTATGTAGGAGAAAACACAGTGAAACCTAAAAATTCAAACTGTTACTGGAAACGAATGCTTCAACCTAGAAGAATAAAAATTGGGCATCCAAGTGGGCTTAGTGAAGTGATCATTACCACCAAGTATCATCAAGATTTGGTGAAAAAATGTTTGCTGAGATTTCAGCCAACTAGTAGTTTTTTGGAAGCTTGGCAACCCCTTTCAAACGAAAGTGGTTTTCACCAGTCTCTGCAAGGGGTACTTCAAGAGGAAACAAACCATAGAGATAGAACTTAGAACTACTTCATTTGGTCAAGTTTCAAGGAGCTAGCACAAACCGTATTTGATTTAGAGTTTCAACACATCTATCTATATACCAGAAAACAGAGTGAAACCTAAAAATTCAAAGTGTTGCTGGAAACGAACGCTTGAACCTAGAAGAGTGAAAATTGGGCAGCCAAGTGGGCTTAGTGAACTGATCATTACCACCAAGTATCATCAAGATTTGGTGAAAAAATGTTTGCTGAGATTTCAGCCAACTAGTAGTTTTTTGGAAGCTTGGCAACCCCTTTCAAACGAAAGTGTTTTTCGCCAGTCTCTGCATGGGGTACTTCAAGAGGAAACAAACGATAGACATAGAACTTAGAACTACTTCATTTGCTCAAGTTTCAAGGAGCTAGCACAAACCGTATTTGATTTAGAGTTTCAACACATCTATCTATATAGCAGAAAACAGAGTGAAACCTAAAAATTCAAACTGTTACTGGAAACGAACGCTTGAACCTAGAAGAGTGAAAATTGGGCAGCCAAGTGGGCTTAGTGAACTGATCATTACCACCAAGTATCATCAAGATTCGGTGAAAAAATGTTTGCTGAGATTTCAGCCAACTAGTAGTTTTTTGGAAGCTTGGCAACCCCTTTCAAACGAAAGTGGTTTTCGCCAGTCTCTGCATGGGGTACTTCAAGAGGAAACAAACCATAGAGATAGAACTTAGAACTACTTCATTTGCTCAAGTTTCAAGGAGCTAGCACAAACCGTATTTGATTTAGAGTTTCAACACATCTATCTATATAGCAGAAAACAGAGTGAAACCTAAAAATTCAAACTGTTACTGGAAACGAACGCTTGAACCTAGAAGAGTGAAAATTGGGCAGCCAAGTGGGCTTAGTGAACTGATCATTACCACCAAGTATCATCAAGATTTGGTGAAAAAATGTTTGCTGAGATTTCAGCCAACTAGTAGTTTTTTGGAAGCTTGGCAACCCCTTTCAAACGAAAGTGTTTTTCGCCAGTCTCTGCATGGGGTACTTCAAGGGGAAACAAACCATAGAGATAGAACTTAGAACTACTTCATTTGCTCAAGTTTCAAGGAGCTAGCACAAACCGTATTTGATATAGAGTTTAAAACACATGTATCTATGTAGGAGAAAACAGAGTGAAACCTAAAAATTCAAACTGTTACTGGAAACGAATGCTTCAACCTAGAAGAATAAAAATTGGACAGGCAAGTGGGCTTAGTGAACTGATCATTACCACCAAGTATCATCAAGATTTGGTGAAAAAATGTTTGCTGAGATTTCAGCCAACTAGTAGTTTTTTGGAAGCTTGGCAACCCCTTTCAAACGAAAGAGGTTTTCGCCAGATTCTGCATGGGGTACTTCAAGAGGAAGCAAACCATGGAGATAGAACTTAGAACTACTTCATTTGGTCAAGTTTCAAGGAGCTAGCACAAACCGTGTTTGATTTAGGAATTCCAAACACAGCTATCTATGTAGGAGAAAACACAGTGAAACCTAAAAATTCAAACTGTTACTGGAAACGAATGCTTCAACCTAGAAGAATAAAAATTGGGCATCCAAGTGGGCTTAGTGAAGTGATCATTACCACCAAGTATCATCAAGATTTGGTGAAAAAATGTTTGCTGAGATTTCAGCCAACTAGTAGTTTTTTGGAAGCTTGGCAACCCCTTTCAAACGAAAGTGGTTTTCACCAGTCTCTGCAAGGGGTACTTCAAGAGGAAACAAACCATAGAGATAGAACTTAGAACTACTTCATTTGGTCAATTTTCAAGGAGCTAGCACAAACCGTATTTGATTTAGAGTTTCAACACATCTATCTATATACCAGAAAACAGAGTGAAACCTAAAAATTCAAAGTGTTGCTGGAAACGAACGCTTGAACCTAGAAGAGTGAAAATTGGGCAGCCAAGTGGGCTTAGTGAACTGATCATTACCACCAAGTATCATCAAGATTCGGTGAAAAAATGTTTGCTGAGATTTCAGGCCACTAGTAGTTTTTTGGAAGCTTGGCAACCCCTTTCAAACGAAAGTGGTTTTCGCCAGTCTCTGCATGGGGTACTTCAAGGGGAAACAAACCATAGAGATAGAACTTAGAACTACTCATTTGCTCAAGTTTCAAGGAGCTAGCACAAACTGTATTTGATATAGAGTTTAAAACACATGTATCTATGTAGGAGAAAACAGAGTGAAACCTAAAAATTCAAACTGTTACTGGAAACGAATGCTTCAACCTAGAAGAATAAAAATTGGACAGGCAAGTGGGCTTAGTGAACTGATCATTACCACCAAGTATCATCAAGATTTGGTGAAAAAATGTTTGCTGAGATTTCAGCCAACTAGTAGTTTTTTGGAAGCTTGGCAACCCCTTTCAAACGAAAGAGGTTTTCGCCAGATTCTGCATGGGGTACTTCAAGAGGAAGCAAACCATGGAGATAGAACTTAGAACTACTTCATTTGGTCAAGTTTCA